>NC_029786.2:38999125-39004013 GCF_000816755.2 Arachis ipaensis
ACAAACACATGGTTAGGGACAGCTTGGTTTAGCCGCTTAGACCAGGATTTTATTCATTTAGGCCCTCCTATCCACTGATGCTCAAAGCCTTGGGATCCTTTTTATTGCCCTTGCCTTTTGGTTTTAAGGGTTATTGGCTCTTTGCTCTTGCCTCTTGGTTTTAAGAGCTTTTGGCTTTTTCTGCTTGCTTTTTCTTTATTTTTTTCTAATTTTTTTTTCGCCTATATTTTTTTTTCTGCAAGCCTTGTTCTTTGCTGCTTTTTCTTGCTTCAAGAATCATTTTTATGATTTTTCAGATTATCAAATAACATGTCTCCTAGTCATCATTCTTTCAAGAGCCAACATATTTAACATTCTTAAACAACAACTTCAAAAGACATATACACTGTTCAAGCATACATTCAGAAAATAAGAAGCATTGTCACCATATCAATATAATTAAACTAAGTTCAAGGATAAATTCGAAACTCATGTACTTCTTGTTCTTTTAAATTAAAACATTTTTCATTTAAGAGAGGTGATGGATTCATAGGACATTCATAACTTTAAGACATAGTTACTAACTACTAATGATTATGTAATGAAGACACAAACATAGATAAGCACTTAACATAGAAAACGAAAAACAGAAGAATTAAGAACAAGGAATGAATCCACCTTAGTGATGGTGGCGTTTCCTTCTTGAGGAACCAATGATGTCCTTGAGCTCTTCTATGTCTCTTCCTTGTCTTTGTTGCTCCTCCCTCATTGCTCTTTGATCTTCTCTAATTTCATGAAGGATGATGGAGTGCTCTTGATGTTCCACCCTTAATTGTCCCATGTTAGAGCTTAGTTCTCCTAGGGAGGTGTTGATTTGCTCCCAATAGTTTTGTGGAGGAAAATGCATTTGAGGCATCTCCGGGATCTCATGGTGATGAGCTTCATGCGCCTCTTGAGCTCCATGAATGGCCTCTCTTGCTTGCTCCATATTTTTCTTAGTGATGGGCTTGTTGGTGCACGAATTGTGAATCACACTTTCCACAACTCGTACCACTAACCAGCAAGTGCACTGGGTCATCCAAGTAATACCTTACGTGAGTAAGGGTCGAATCCCATGGAGATTGTTGGTTTGAAGCAATCTATGGTTATCTTGCAATTCTTAGTCAGGAAGTCAATTGTATTTATCAGTTGAATTGCGAATAAACAAGAGAGCATGGGTTAAAGGTTACTTGTTATGCAGTAATGGAGAATATGTTGGAGTTTTGGAGATGCTTTGTCTTCTGAATCTCTGCTTTCCTTCGTCCTCTGATTCATGCACGCACGTCCTTCTATGGCAAGCTATGTGTTGGGGCATCACCGTTGTCAATGGTTACATCCCCTCCTCTTGTGAAAATGATCCAAATGCTCTATCACAGCACGGCTAATCATCTGAGGTTCCCGATCGTGCTGGAATAGGATTCACTCTCCTTTTGCGTCTGTCACTATGCCCAGCACTCGCGAGTTTGAAGCTCGTCACAGTCATTCAATCCCTGAATCCTACTCGGAATACCACAGACAAGGTTTAGACTTTCCGGATTCTCATGAATGCCGCCATCAATCTAGCTTATACCACGGAGATTCTGATTAAGGAATCTAAGAGATATTCATTCAATCTGATGTAGAACGGAGGTGATTGTCAGACACATGTTCATGGATTGAGGAAGGTGATGAGTGTCACTGATCATCACCTTCTCCATAGTTAGGCGCGAATGGATATCTTAGATAGGAACACGCATGTTTGAATGAAGAACAGAAATACTTGCATTAATTCATCGAGACACAGTAGAGCTCCTCACCCCCAACAATGGAGTTTAGAGACTCATGCCGTCAAAGAGTACAAAGTTTAGATCTAAAATGTCATGAGATGCAAAATAAGTTTCTAAAAGTTGTTTAAATACTAAACTAGTAGCCTAGGTTTACAAAAAGTGAGTAGACTATGGCAGATGGTGCAGAGATCCACTTCTGGGGCCCACTTGGTGTGTGCTGGGACTGAGACTTAAACAATTCACGTGCATAAGGCTGTTTTGGTGTTCAACGCCAGGTTTGGATCCATTTCTGGCGTTGAACTCCAACTTTTAATCCTTTTCTGGCGCTGGACGCCAGAATTGGGTAGAGAGCTGGCGTTGAACGCCAGTTTACGTCATCTATCCTTGAGCAAAGTATGTACTATTATATATTGCTGAAAAGCTCTGGATGTCTACTTTCCAACGCAATTGGAAGCGCGCCATTTCGAGTTCTGTAGCTCCAGAAAATTCACTTTGAATGCAGAGAGGTCAGAATCCAACAGCATCAGCAGTCCTTTTTCAGCCTGAATCAGATTTTTGCTCAGCTCCCTCAATTTCAGCCAGAAAAATACCTGAAATTACAGAAAAACACACAACTTATAGTAAAGTCCAGAAATATGAATTTTTCCTAAAAACTAATGGAAACAAACTAAAAACTCACTAAAACATACTAAAAACTATATGAAATTAACCCCAAAAAGCGTATAAAATTTCCGCTCATCACAACACCAAACTTAAACTGTTGCTTGTCCTCAAGCAACTAGACAAATAAAATAGAAGACTAATAGGTTGAGAAGCAATAATATCTCAAAGTTTTTGAGTGAAGCTCAGATTCTAATTAGATGAGCGGGACTAGTAGCTTTTTGCTTCCGAACAGTTTTGGCATCTCACTTTATCCATTGAAGCTCAGAGTGATTGGCATCTATAGGAACTTAGAATTCAGATAGTGCTATTGATTCTCCTATTTCAGTATGATGATTCTTGAACACAGCTATTTCATGAGTCTTGGCCGTGGCCCTAAGCACTTTATTTTCCAGTATTACCACCGGATACATAAATGCCACAGACACATAATTGGGTGAACCTTTAAGATTGTGACTCAGCTTTGCTAAAGTCCCCAATTAGAGGTGTCCAGAGTTCTTAAGCACACTCTTCTTTCTGCTTTGGACCTTGACTTTAACCGCTCAGTCTCAAGTTTTCACTTGACACCTTCTTCTTTCAGATCGAATCTAACTTCCGGGATCACTGATCTCAGACTCATTATTTTGTTATAATGGTCTGAATGTTCTTTAGATAAGAACTTCCCTTGATTCCAAAGTGGTTTTGGAACGCTCTCTTTCTTGCCTCTTGGAGTGGGTTTTTTTCCTTTAGGAGCCATGATCTTAGTGATCGCGGATAAACACACCAAACTTAGAGGTTTGCTTGTCTTCAAGCAAAAGAAAAGAAAGGAGAGGGATAGAAGGAGAGCTAGGTGCAATTGTTGATGGAGGAGGATGGAGGGGGTGGGTTCGAAAATTTTGAAAAGATATGATAAAAAGATTGATTTGGAAAAGATAAGATAGAAGATATGATAAGAGAGGATATAGTTTAAAATTGAAAAGATGTGAAAAATTTTTGAAAAAGATAAATCTAGATTTTGAAAACGATAATGTGGAGATTTGAAAAAGATATTAGTTGAAAAAAATTAGGTTTGTTTAGAAAATAGGATTTGAAAAGAGTTGGATTGAATTTGCAAAGAGGCTTGGTGCTTATGGATTAAGATACATTTGATATTTTTAAAGAGGGATTTTCGAAATTAAGGTTCTTAACATGTTTATGCAAGAAATCATGAATTAAAAACATGAAATTTTAAAATTAGAATGAAAAAATATGAAGAATGATTTTTTACCTCCTCCCCACTATCCTGGCGTTTGAACGCCCAAACACTGCCTGTTTTGGGCGTTCAACGCCCAAATGCTGCTCTCCTGGGCGTTCAACACCCAGTTGTTGCCCTTTTCTGGCGTTGAACGCCAGATTGCTATCCTTACTGGTGTTCAGCGCCCACTGGCTGCCCCTTTTGGGCGTTGAACGCCCAAAATGGGCTCTTACTGGCGTTTTCTTGCCAGTGAGCTCTTTTTCTCTGTTTTGTATGCAGATTCCTTCTGTAACCCTGTGAACTTATGCAATTGATTCTTTACCTTGTTATCAATGAACTCTATATAAACAAATAAAAATAAAAATAGAAATGGGGCAAAATGCTTAGAGGATTGATGCCCCATGGCTGGGTTGCCTCCCAGCAAGCGCTTCTTTATTGTCTTTAGCTGGACCTTGCTGAGCTTTTAGTTTAGCTTCAGCCTTGAGCACTCTTGCTCAATGTTGCCTTCAAGATAATGCTTGATTCTCTGTCCATTGACAATGAACCTCTTATCAGAATCAATATCTTGAAGCTCCACATAACCATATGGTGATACACTTGTAATCACGTATGGTCCCCTCCACCGGGATTTCAACTTCCCGGGGAATAGCCTGAGTCTACAGTTGAACAGCAGAACCTTCTGTCCTGGCTCAAAGATTCTAGATGACAGCTTTCTGTCATGCCACTTTTTTTATTTCTCTTTATAAAGCTTGGCATTTTCGAAAGCTGTGAATCTGAATTCCTCTAGCTCATTTAGCTGGAACTATCTTTTTTCTCCTGCTAATTTGGCATCAAAGTTTAGGAATATGGTTGCCCAGTAGGCTTTATGTTCCAGTTCCACGGGCAGGTGACATGCCTTACCATACACAAGTTGGTATGGAGAGGTCCCTATAAGGGCCTTAAATGCTGTTCTGTAAGCCAATTCAGCTGAGATCAGCTGATGAACTTCCACTTCTTTTTCCATCATGATGCAATGGATCATCACTGCTCTTTTAACTGTGACTTCGGAATAGTTGCTAGTAGGCAACAGAGAATGCCCAATGAAGTCCAGCCATCCACTGGCGACTGGTTTGAGATCCTCTCTCTTGAGTTGATTTGGGAAACCCTTTGTGTTGGTGGTCCACCTGGCTCCAGGGATACATATGTCCTCTAGAATCTTATCCAGGCCCTTGTCTGTTCTCATCATTCTCCT
>NC_029786.2:39004277-39006430 GCF_000816755.2 Arachis ipaensis
AGGCAGATTACCAGCTCTTTGGCAACTGTCACAGTTACGTACAAACTCTCGGGAATCTTTATAGAGTGTGGGCCAATAGAAGCCACATTGGAGGACCTTGGTGGCTGTTCGCTCTCCTCCGAAATGGCCTCCATATTGAGATCCATGGCAATGCCATAGGATCCTCTGTGCTTCTTCTCTAGGCACACACCTACGGATTATTCCGTCTGCACATCTCTTAAAGAGATAGGGTTCATCCCACAAGTAGTACTTTGCATCAGTAATTAATTTCTTCTTTTGTATCCTGTTGTATTCCTTGGGTATGAACCTTGCAGCTTTATAGTTTGCAATATCGGCAAACCATGGTGTTTCCTGAATGGCAAATAAATGCTCATCCAGAAAGGTCTCAGAGATCTCAAGAGAGGGAGGGGCGTCCCTTCTACTGGCTCTATCTGGGATAGATGATCAGCCACTTGGTTCTATGTCCCTTTTCTGTCTCTTATTTCTATATCAAACTCTTGCAGAAGCAACACCATCTGATGAGCCTGGGTTTTGAATCCTGCTTTGTGAGTAGATATTTAAGAGCAGCATAATCAGTATACACAATCACTTTTGATCCTACTAAGTATGATCTGAACTTGTCAATGGCGTAAACCACTGCAAGTAATTCTTTTTCTGTGGTTGTGTAATTTTTCTGGGCATCATTTAGAAAGCGACTAGCGTAATAAATGACGTGCAGAAGCTTGTCATGCCTCTGTCCCAACACTGCACCAATGGCGTTATCACTGACATCACACATTAGTTCAAATGGTAATGTCTAGTCTGGTGCAGAAATAACTGGTGCTGTGACCAGCTTAGCTTTCAGCGTTTCAAACGCCTGCAGGCACTCTGTGTCAAACACAAATGGCATGTCAGCAGCTAGCAGATTGCTTAGAGGTTTTGCGATTTTTGAAAAATCCTTTATAAACCTCCTATAGAATCCTGCGTGCCCCAGAAAGCTTCTGATTGCCTTAACATTGGCAGGTGGTGGTAATTTTTCAATTACCTCTATTTTTGCTTGATCCACCTCTATTGCCTTGTTTGAGATTTTATGCCCAAGAACAATCCCTTCAGTCACCATGAAGTGACATTTTTCCCAGTTTAAAACTAAGTTACTTGGCATCTTTTCAGAACAAGTTTCAGGTGATCAAGACAGGAGCTGAATAAGTCTCCATATACTGAGAAGTCATCCATGAAGACTTCCAGAAATTTTTCCACCATATCAGAGAAAATAGAGAGCATGCATCTCTGGAGGGTTGCAGGCGCATTACACAGCCCAAATGGCATCCTTCTATAAGCAAACACTCCAGATGGACATGTGAATGCTGTTTTCTCTTGATCCTGAGGATCTACTGCAATCTGGTTATAGCCTGAGTAGCCATCCAAAAAGCAGTAATAGTCATGACCTGCTAGTCTTTCTAGCATCTGGTCTATGAATGGTAAAGGAAAATGATCCTTTCTGGTGGCTGTATTGAGCCTTCTGTAGTCAATACACATGCGCCACCCTGTAACTGTTCTTGTAGGAACCAGTTCATTTTTTTCATTATGAATCACTGTCATGCCTCCCTTTTTTGGGACGACTTGGACAAGGCTCACCCAGAGGCTATCAGAAATAGGATAAATAATCCCAGCCTCTAGTAGTTTGGTGACCTCTTTCTGCACCACTTCTTTCATGGCTGGATTTAGCCGCCTCTGTGGTTGAACCCCTGGTTTAGCGTTATCCTCCAATAAGATTTTGTGCATGCATCTAGTTGGGCTTATGCCCTTAAGATCACCTATGGACCACCCAAGAGCTGTCTTATGTGTCCTTAGCACTTGAATAAGTGCTTCCTCTTCCTGTGAATTTAAGGCAGAGCTTATGATCACTGGAAAAGTGTCACCTTCTCCCAGAAATGCATATTTCAAGGATGGTGGTAATGGCTTGAGCTCGGGTTTAGGAGGTTTTTCTTCTTCCAGAAGAATTTTCAGAGGCTCTTTCATGTCCTCTGACTCTTCTAAATCAGGCTGAGCATCTTTAAAGATGTTTTCCAACTCTGATTCGAGACTCTCAGCCATGTTGATCTCTTCTACCAAAGAGTCAATAAGATCAACTTTCATGCAGTCTTTTGATGTGTCTGGATGCTGCATGGCTTTGA
>NC_029786.2:39008617-39019958 GCF_000816755.2 Arachis ipaensis
GGGTTGGTTTAACTTCTTCAGTTAAGCCAAGCTTTCTGATAATGAATGCAGGTATTAGGTTGATGCTTGCCCCAACATCGCATAAAGCTGTCTTGGTGCATTGACCTTCTAATATACATGGTATCAGAAAACTCCCAGGGTCTTTGAGCTTCTCAGGAAAGCTTTTCAGAATAACTGCACTGCATTCTTCAGTGAGGAGAACTCTTTCTGTTTCTCTCCAATCCTTTTTATGACTTAAGATCTCTTTCATGAACTTGGCATAAGAAGGTATTTGCTCAAGTGCTTCTGCAAATGGAATCTTTATTTCAAGAGTCCTGAGATAATCTGCAAAGCGAGAAAATTGCTTATCCTGCTCCTCTTTCCGGAGTTTTTGAGGATAAGGTATCTTGGCTTTATATTCTTCAACCTTAGTTGCTGCAGGTTTATTGCCTACAAAAGTGGTTGAAGAAGCCTTTTTAGAGGGGTTGCTTTCAGCATTTGTGTGTGTCTAATCCCTCACTGGCAATTGAGTGCCAGAGTTAGAGACTGGAGTGACGTTAGATGCCAACTCCTTGTCTGTTCCTGGCGTCTGAACGCCAGAAATGTGCCCATTTTGGGCGTTCAGCGCCAGATCTTGCCCATTTTGGGTGTTCAACGCCAGATCCTTGCTTATTTCTGGCGTTGAACGCCAGTCCTGCCTTGTTTCTGGCATTGAACGCCAGTCCTGAGCATGGTCTGGGCGTTCAGTGCCAGCCTTCCACCAAATTTCTGGCATTTTAGTTCCAAAATTACTTTTCCCTGGGCTCTTATTGTCCTCAGGTGAATTTTGGGTGGTTTGCTCATTTCTTAGCTTTTTGCTGCCTTGAGGTGGGGTATTTAATGTTTTCCCACTTCTTAGTTGAACTGCTTGGCATTCTTCTGTTATTTGCCTTGATAGCTGCTGCTTTGTTTGCTTAAACTGTTCGTCCATATGTATATTAGCCATCCTTGTCTCTTGTAGTCTATCTTTGAATTTGGCTAACTGCTTTGTTAGAAAGTCCAATTGCTGATTGAATTCAGCAGCTTGTTTTATAGGACTGAGTTCAACAGTTGCTGTTTTAACCTCTTCTTTCATGGAAGGGTCACTGCTTAGGTACAGATGCTGATTATTGGCAACTGTATCAATGAGCTCTTGAGCTTCTTCAATTGTCTTTCTCATGTGGATAGATCCACCAGCTGAGTAATCCAAAGACATCTGAGCTCCTTCTGCAAGCCCATAATAGAAGATGTCTAACTGAACCCACTCTGAAAACATTTCAGAGGGGCATTTTCGTAGCATCTCTCTGTATCTCTCCCAGGCATCATAAAGAGATTCATTGTCTCCTTGTTTGAAGCCTTGGATGTCCAGCCTTAGCTGTGTCATCCGTTTTGGAGGAAAGTATTGATTCAAGAATTTTTCTGTCAGCTGTTTCCATGTCCTTATGCTAGCTTTAGGTTGGTTATTCAACCACCTCTTAGCTTGATCTTTTACAGCAAATGGAAACAGTAATAGTCTGTAGACATCCTGATCTATTTCTTTATCATGTACTGTGTCAGCAATCTGTAGAAACTGTGCCAGAAACTCTGTAGGTTCTTCCTGTGGAAGACCGGAATACTGGCAACTTTGCTGCACCATGATAATGAGCTGAGGATTCAACTCAAAGCTACTGACTCCAATGGAGGGTATACAGATGCTACTCCCATATGAAGCAGTAGAGAGGTTAGAATATGACCCCAGAGTCCTCCTGGACTGTTCATTTCTGCTTAGGTCCATGATGGAGAAAGGGAGATGATGTAAGATAGAAAAAATATTTTTATTTATTTATTTATTTATTTATTTTGATAACAAAATAAATCAAAATAAAATAAATAAAAATGAGTGAAACATTTTCGAAAAAATGAAGAGAGAGAAAGTGATTAGGAAGTTTTGAAAAAGGTATGATTTGGAAAAGATTTTAAATTTTGAAAAAAAAATCTGAATTTTTGAAATAAATTTCGAAAATTTGTTTTAGAAATAGAGAGAAAAGATATTTTTGAATTTAGTGAGGAAAGAGAAAAATAATAAAATAGCACAAGATTTAAAATTTTTTAGATCTAATGCTCCTAGTTTTCAAAAATTTTGGATGGAAAACACCAAGGAACACCAAACTTAAAAATTTTAAAATCAAGACACAAGGAAAACTCAATAACACTTTGAAGACTCACAAGAACACAAGAACATGAAGGAAGAACACCAAACTTAAAATTTTTAGAAAACCAAACAAAAATTTTCGAAAAACACAGAAAAATCAACAAGAAAACACCAAACTTAAAGTTTGGCATGGGATTTAATAGAAAAATTATTTTTGAAAAAGATTTAAAAAAAGAGAAAATAAGGATTCTAAAATTTTAACACGACAATAATAAGAGACTCTAAACTAAAAAGGGAAATTTTTCCTAATCTAAGCAACAAAATAAACCGTTAGTTGTCCAAACACGAACAATCCCCGGCAACGGCGCCAAAAACTTGGTGCACGAATTGTGAATCACACTTTCCACAACTCGTACCACTAACCAGCAAGTGCACTGGGTCGTCCAAGTAATACCTTACATGAGTAAGGGTCGAATCCCACGGAGATTGTTGGTTTGAAGCAATCTATGGTTATCTTGCAATTCTTAGTCAGGAAGTCAATTGTATTTATCAGTTGAATTGCGAATAAACAAGAGAGCATGAGTTAAAGGTTACTTGTTATGCAGTAATGGAGAATATGTTGGAGTTTTGGAGATGTTTTGTCTTCTGAATCTCTGCTTTCTTTCGTTCTCTGATTCATGCACGCACGTCCTTCTATGGCAAGCTGTGTGTTGGGGCATCACCGTTGTCAATGGTTACATCCCCTCCTCTTGTGAAAATGATCCAAAAGCTCTGTCACAGCACGGCTAATCATCTGAGGTTCCCGATCGTGCTGGAATAGGATTCACCCTCCTTTTGTGTCTGTCACTAAGCCCAGCACTCGCGAGTTTGAAGCTCGTCATAGTCATTCAATCCCTGAATCCTACTCGGAATACCACAGACAAGGTTTAGACTTTCCGGATTCTCATGAATGCCGCCATCAATCTAGCTTATACCACGGAGATTCTGATTAAGGAATCTAAGAGATATTCATTCAATCTGATGTAGAACGGAGGTGATTGTCAGACACACGTTCATGGATTGAGGAAGGTGATGAGTGTCACTGATCATCGCCTTCTCCATAGTTAGGCGCGAATGGATATCTTAGATAGGAACACGCATGTTTGAATGGAGAACAGAAATACTTGCATTAATTCATCGAGACACAGCAGAGCTCCTCACCCCCAACAATGGAGTTTAGAGACTCATGCTGTCAAAGAGTACAAAGTTTAGATCTAAAATGTCATGAGATGCAAAATAAGTTTCTAAAAGTTGTTTAAATACTAAATTGGTAGCCTAGGTTTACAAAAAGTGAGTAGACTATGACAGATGGTGCAGAGATCCACTTCTGGGGCCCACTTGGTGTGTGTTGGGGCTGAGACTTAAACAATTCACGTGCATAAAGCTGTTTTGGGCATTCAACACCAGGTTTGGATCCATTTCTGGCGTTGAACTCCAACTTTTAATCCTTTTCTGGCGCTGGACCCCAGAATTGGGCAGAGAGCTGGCGTTGAACGCCAGTTTACGTCATCTATCCTTGAGCAAAGTATGGACTGTTATATATTGCTGGAAATCTCTGGATGACTACTTTCCAACGCAATTGGAAGCGCGCCATTTCGAGTTCTGTAGCTCCAGAAAATCCACTTTGAATGCATGGAGGTCAGAATCCAACAACATCAGCAGTCCTTTTTCAGCCTGAATCAGATTTTTGCTCAGCTCCCTCAATTTCAGCCAGAAAAATACCTGAAATTACAGAAAAACACACAACTCATAGTAAAGTCCAGAAATATGAATTTTTCCTAAAAACTAATGGAAACAAACTAAAAACTCACCAAAACATACTAAAAACTATATGAAATTAACCCCAAAAAGCGTATAAAATTTCCGCTCATCACTTGTCCTCTTTAATAAGGATATCTCCCTCTATGTCAATCCCAGCCGAATTGCATAGGTGGCAGATGAGGTGAGGAAAGGCTAGCCTTGCCATAGTGGAGGACTTGTCAGCCACTTTGTAGAGTTCTTGAGGTATAATCTCATGAACTTCCACCTCTTCTCCAATCATGATGCTATGGATCATGATGGCCCGGTCTATAGTAACTTCAGACCGGTTGCTAGTGGGAATGATTGAGCATTGAATTAACTCCAACCATCATCTAGCTACAGGCTTAAGGTCCAGTCTTCTTAGTTGAACCGGTTTGCCTTTTGAGTCAATCTTCCATTGAGCTCCTTCTACACATATGTCCATGAGGACTTGGTCCAACCTTTGATCAAAGTTGACTCTCCTTGTGCAGGGGCGTGCGTTCTTCCATCAATGGTAATGGAAAAACAAAAAGCTTATGCTTTTACCACACCAAACTTAGAATTTTGCTCGTCCTTGAGCAAGAGAAGAAAGAAAAGATGAAGAAGAAGAAGAAATGGAGGAGAGGGAGAAGGGGTTGTGTTTCGGCCAAGAAGAGAAGAGAGGGTTGTGTAGTGGGAAAATGAGGAAGAATGGAGGGCTATATATAAGGAAGGGAGGGGGGTGAAGGTTCGGCCATTTAGGGTGGGTTTGGGTGGGAAATTGATTTTGAATTTTGAAGGTAGGTGGAGTTTATGAGGTAGGTTTATGGGGAAGAGTGGATGGATGTGAGTGGTGAAGAGGTGATGGGGAAAAGAGATTGAGGTGATTGGTGAAGGGTTTTGGGGAAGAGTGTTTATGGGATTGTGTGAAAGAGGAGTGAGAAGAAGTGAGTGGAGGTAGGTGGGGATCCTGTGGGGTCCACAGATCCTGAGGTGTTCAAGGATTTACAACCTTGCACCAAATTGGGCATGCAAAATGCCCTTGCACACAACTCTGGGCGTTCAGCGCCAGATTGGTGCTTGTTCTGGGCGTTGAATGCCCATTTGTAGCCTATTTCTGGCGTTGAACGCCAGAACCATGCTTATTCTGGGCGTTCAGCGCCAGCTCTCCTCCAGGGTGCATTTCTGGCGTTCAAACGCCCAGATGCTGCCATTTCTGGCGTTCAGCGCCAGAACCATGCTTTGTTCTGGCGTTGAACGCCCAAAACATGCTTCTTACTGGCGTTTAAACGCCAGTAAGGTCTTCTTCCAGGGTGTGATTTTTCTTCTGCTGTTTTTGATTCCGTTTTCAATTTTTATATTTATTTTGTGACTCCACATGATCATGAACCTATAAAGACATATAACTAAGAAAAATATAGTTAGATAAATAAAAATTGGGTTGCCTCCCAATAAGCGCTTCTTTAATGTCAATAGCTTGACAGTGGGCTCTCATGGAGCCTCACAGATACGCAGAGCTTTGTTGAGACCTCCCAACACCAAACTTAGAGTTTGGGTATGGGGGTTTGACACCAAACTTAGAGTTTGGTTGTGGCCTCCCAACACCAAACTTAGAGTTTGACTGTGGGGGCTTTGTTTGACTCTGCTTTGAGAGAAGCTTTTTATGCTTCCTCTCCATGGATGCAGAGAGAGATCCTTGAGTTGTAAACACAAGGTTGTCCTTATTTAATTGAAGGATCAATTCTCCTCTGTCCACATCAATCACAGCTCTTGCTGTGGCTAGGAAAGGCCTTCCTAAGATGATGGATTCATCCTCTTTCTTTCCAGTATCCAAGACTATGAAATCAGTAGGGATGTAAAGGCCTTCAACCTTCACTAACATGTCCTCTACTTGTCCATAAGCTTGTTTTCTTGAATTGTCTGCCATCTCTAGTGAGATTTTAGCAGCTTGTACCCCAAAGATTCCCAGTTTCTCTATTACAGAGAGGGGCATGAGGTTTATCCCTGAACCAAGGTCACACAGAGCCTCAAAGATCATGGTGCCTATGGTACAAGGTATTATGAACTTTCCAGGATCCTGTTTCTTCTGAGGCAATGTCAGTTGATCCAGATCACATAGTTCATTGGTGAACAAGGGAGGTTCATCTTCCCAAGTCTCAATACCAAATAATTTGGCATTTAGCTTCATGATTGCACCAAGGAACTTGGCAGCTTGCTCTTCAGTAACATCCTCATTCTCTTCAGAAGAGGAATACTCATCAGAGCTCATGAATGGCATAAAGAAGTTCAATGGAATCACTATGGTCTCTAGATGAGCCTCAGAGTCCTTTGGTTCCACAGAGGGAAACTCCTTATTGATCACTGGACGTCCCAGGAGGTCTTCCTCCTTGGGATTCACGTCCTCTCCTTCCCTTACAGGTTCGGCCATGGTGCTTATGTCAATGGCCTTGCACTCTCCTTTAGGTGTTTCCATATGGTTCACCCATGTAATTTACCTCTGCTACTGTAGGGTTCTCAGGATCATAAGCTTCTTCTTCATAAGAAGCCTCTTGAGTACTGTTGGATGCAGCTTGCATTCCAGTCAGACTCTGAGAAATCATATTGACTTGCTGAGTCAATATTTTGTTCTGAGCCAATATGGCATTTAGAGTATCAATTTCAAGAACTCTCTTCTTCACAGGTGTCCCATTACTCACAGGGTTCCTCTTAGAAGTGTACATGAACTGGTTATTAGCAACCATGTCAATGAGTTCTTGAGCTTCTGCAGGCATTTTCTTTAAGTGAATGGATCCACCTGCAGAAGTATCCAATGACATCTTAGCTAATTCAGACAGACCATCATAGAATATATCCAGGATGGTCCATTCTGAAAGCATGTCAGAAGGACACTTTTTGGTCAGTGGATCTTCAGATGGAAGTCCATGAAACTTGCAGTTCTGCTGCATCAGAGAAACTAGCTGAGGTTTCAGCTCAAAATTGTTTGCTCCAATGGTAGGGATGGAGATGCTTCTTCCATGTAAATTGGAATTAGGTGCAGTAAAGTCACCAAGCATCCTCCTTGCATTATTGTTGTTGGGTTCGGCTTCCATCTCCTTTACTTGTTCGAAATTTTCAATAAGGTTGTCTCTGGATTGTTGTAATTTAGCTTTTCTTAATTTCCTCTTCAGAGTCCTTTCGGGTTCTGGATCAGCTTCAACAAGAATGCCTTTTTCTTTGTTCCTGCTCATAAGAAAGAGAAGAGAACAAGAAAAGAAGAGGAATCCTCTCTGTCACAGTAAAGAGGTTCCTTATTGTTAGTAGAAGAAGAAAAGAAGAAAAAATTCGAACACAGATAGAAGAGGGGGTTCGAATTTGGTGAGTGACATGAGGAAGAGATGTTATTAGATGAATAAATAAATAGAATAAGATGAGAGAGGGAGAGGATTTTCGAAAAAAATTTTTGAAAAAGAGTTAGTAATTTTCGAAAATAGTTTTTGAAAAATGTTAGTAATTTTCGAAAATTAAGATTTAAAAATTGAAATAATTAGTTAATTAAAAAGAAATTTTGAAAAAGAGGGAAGATATTTTCGAAAATTAGAGAGAGAGAGTTAGTTAGGTGGTTTTGAAAAAGATAAGAAACAAACAAAAAGTTAGTTAGTTAGATGAAACAAATTTGAAAAGATAAGAAGTTAGGAAGTTAGAGAAGATATTTTGAAATCATATTTTGAAAAAGATAAGATAAGGAAGATACTTTTGAAAAGCTATGATTGAAATTAGTTTTGAAAAAGATTTGATTTTTAAAATCACAATTAATGACTTGATTCACAAGAAATCACAAGATATGATTCTAGAACTTAAAGTTTGAATCTTTCTTAACAAGCAGGTAACAAACTTGAAATTTTTGAATCAAAACATTAATTGTTATTGTTATTTTCGAAAATTTGATATAAAAATAAGAAAAAGATTTTTGAAAATATTTTTAGAATTTTCGAAAATAACTAAGAAAGAAGAAAAAGATTTGATTTTTGAAAAAGATTTTGAAAAAGATAAGATTTTTAAAATTGAAAATTTGATTTGACACATAAAAACAGCTAGATTTTAAAAATTTTTGAAAAAGTCAACTCAAATTTTCGAATTTATAAGAGAAAAGAGGGAAAGATATTTTTTTTATTTTTGAATTTTGACTGATGAGAGAGAAAAACATGAAAATGATGCAATGCATGAGATTTTTAGATCAAAACAATGAATGCATGCAAGAATGCTATGAATGTCAAGATGAACACCAAGAACACTATGAAGATCATGATGAACATCAAGAACACGTTTTTGAAAAATTGTTAATGCAAAGAAAACATGCAAGACACCAAACTTAGAATTCTTTAATGCTTAGACATAAAGAGTTCTGGAATGCATATGAAAAACATCATACAACACAAAACAAGAAAACATCAAGATCAAACAAGAAGACTTACCAAGAACAACTTGAAGATCATGAAGAACACTATGAATGCATGAATTTTCGAAAAATTCAAGATGAGTATGCAATTGACACCAAACTTATAAAATGACACATGACTTAAACAAGAAACACAAAAATATTTCTTTGATTTTTATGATTTTCTAAATTTTTTTGGACTTTTTTTCGAAAATTGATTTGAAAAAGAAAAATAAGGATTTCAAAATCTTTAATATGAATTCTAGGAATCTTGTACTCTTTAGTCTAAAGCTCCAATC
This sequence comes from Arachis ipaensis, assembly GCF_000816755.2. Classification (NCBI taxonomy): domain Eukaryota; kingdom Viridiplantae; phylum Streptophyta; class Magnoliopsida; order Fabales; family Fabaceae; genus Arachis; species Arachis ipaensis. Next base: position 39,017,256 of record NC_029786.2, read on the forward strand.
TGAGGGTTAGACATGGCTTAATAGCCAGTCAAGCTTTAGAATGGATTTACATCCATTGAGGTGATTAGTTGAAGACCAATCCCAAAGGAGTTTGGGTATGGCTTTTCAGCCAGATAGGATTCAACATGTTACCATGAAACTCTAGAATTCATTCTTGAAAGTTTTGAAGCCATAGAATAATTTATTTTTGAAAACATTATTTTTATTATTATTATTTTTTTTTCGAAAACAAAAGAAAAATTTTTGAAAGATTTTTGAAAAATTTTTGAAAACAAAACAAAAAGAAAATTACCTAATCTGAGCAACAAGATGAACCGTTAGTTGTCCAAACTCGAACAATCCCCGACAACGGTGCCAAAAACTTGGTATGCGAAATTGTTACTCAGGTTGTGAATTGTTGTTCGAAATTGATTCCCTGGCAATGGCACCAAAAACGGATGCACAGAACCAAGGTCTAAACATATCTTCACAACTTCGCATAACTAACCAGCAAGTGCACTGGGTCGTCCAAGTAATAAACCTTATGTGAGTAAGGGTCGATCCCACGGAGATTGTTGGTATGAAGCAAGCTATGGTCACCTTGTAAATCTCAATCAGGTAGATATAAAATAGTAATGGGGTTTTCAAAAATAAGTAATAAAAGAAGGATAGAAATACTTATGTAAATCATTGGTGAAAGTTTCAGATAAGCGCATAGAGATGCTTTCGTTCCTCTGAACCTCTGCTTTTCTGCTGTCTTCATCCAATCAGCCTTACTCCTTTCTATGGCTGGCTTTATGTAAGGATGTCACCGGTGCCAATGGCTACTTTCAATCCTCTCGGGAAAATGGTCCAAATGCTCTGTCACAGCACGGCTAATCGTCTGGAGGCATCACCATTGTCGTTGGTTGCATCCTATTCCTCTCTGTGAAAATGGTCCGATGCGCTGTCACTGCATGGCTAATCATCTTGGAGGTTCTCGATCATACTGGAATAGGATTTACTATCCTTTTGCATCTATCACTACGCCCAGCACTCGCGAGTTTGGAGTTCGTCACAGTCATTCAATCCCGGAGTCCTACTCGGAATACCACGGATAAGGTTTAGACTTTCCGGGCTCTCATGAATGCCGCCATCAATCTAGCTTTTACCACGAAGATTCTGATTAAGAGATCTAAGAGATACTCCTTCAATCTAAAGTAGAACGGAAGTGGTTGTCAGGCACGCGTTCATAGGGAATGATGATGATTGTCACGTTCATCACATTCAGGTTGAAGTACGAATGAATATCTTAGAAGCGGAACAAGTTGAATTGAATAGAAAAATAGTAGTACTTTGTATTAATCTTTGAGGAACAGCAGAGCTCCACACCTTAATCTATGGAGTGTAGAAACTCTACCGTTTGAAAATACATAAGTGAAAGGTCCAGGCATGGCCGAATGGCCAGCCCCTCTGATCTAAGAACCAGGCGTCCAAAGATGATCCAAAGATATCTAATACAATAGTAAAAGGTCCTATTTATAATAAACTAGCTACTAGGGTTTACAGAAGTAAGTAATTGATGCATAAATCCACTTCCGGGGCCCACTTGGTGTGTGCTTGGGCTGAGCTTGAATGTTAAACGTGCAGAGGCTCTTTCTGGAGTTGAACGCCAGGTTGTAACGTATTTCTGGCGTTCAACTCTGGTTTGTGACTTGTTTCTGGCATTTAACTCCAGATAGTAGCGTAGAACTGGCGTTCAACGCCCTTTTATGTCGTCTAAACTCGGCCAAAGTATGGACTATTATACATTTCTGGAAAGCCCTGAATGTCTACTTTCCAACGGAATTGGAAGCGCGCCATTTTGAGTTCTGTAGCTCCAGAAAATCTACTTTGAGTGCAAGGAGGTCAGAATCCAACAGCATCAGCAGTCCTTCTTCAACCTCTGAATCTGATTTTTGCTCAAGTCCCTCAATTTCAGCCAGAAAATACCTGAAATCACAGAAAAACACACAAACTCATAGTAAAGTCCAGAAATGTGAATTTAACATAAAAACTAATGAAAACATCCCTAAAAGTAACTAGAACCTACTAAAAACATACTAAAAACAATGCCAAAAAGCGTATAAATTATCCGCTCATCACCTACCTTCAAAATTCAAAATCAATTTCCCACCCAAAACCCACCCTTATGGCCGAACCTTACCCCCCTCCCTTCCCTATATAAAGCCCTCCATTCTTCTTCATTTTCACACAACACAACCCTCTCCTCCATATTTTCTTCTTCTTCTTCATCTATTCTTTTTTCTCTTGCTCGAGAGCGAGCAATATTCTAAGTTTGGTGTGGAAAAAGCATAAGCTTTTTGTTTTTCCATTACCATTGATGGCACCCAAGACCGGAGAATCCTCTAGAAAAGGGAAAGGGAAGACAAAAGCTTCCACCTCCGAGTCATGGGAGATGGAAAGATTCATCTCCAAAGCTCATCAAAACCACTTCTATGATGTTGTGGTCAAGAAGAAGGTGATCCTCGAGGTCCCTTTCAAGCTCAAGAAGAATGAGTATCCGGAGATCCGACATGAAATCCAAAGAAGAGGTTGGGAAGTTCTAACAAACCCCATCCAACAAGTCGGCATCCTAATGGTTCAAGAGTTCTATGCCAATGCATGGATCACTAGGAACCATGATCAAAGTAAGAACCCAAACCCAAAGAATTATATTACAATGGTTCGGGGAAAATACTTAGA
>NC_029786.2:39020122-39026736 GCF_000816755.2 Arachis ipaensis
AGACCATTTTTCAGAGAGGATAAAAAGTAGCCATTGACAACGGTGATGTCCTTACATAAAGCCAGCCATGGAAAGGAGTAAGATTGATTGGATGAAGACAGTAGGAAAGCAGAGGTTCAGAGGAACGAATGCATCTCTATACGCTTATCTAAAATTCTAACCAATGAATTACATAAGTATTTCTATCCTAATTTTATGTTTACTTATTATTTAATTTCGAAAACTCCATAACCTTTTGATATCTGCCTGACTGAGATTTACAAGGTGACCATAGCTTGCTTCATACCAACAATCTCCGTGGGATCGATCCTTACTCACGTAAGGTTTATTACTTGGATGACCCAGTGCACTTGCTGGTTAGTTGTATCGAAGTTGTGAATGAAAAATGATTTATTAAGACGTGCGTACAGAGTTTCTGGCGCCGTTGCCTGAGATCACAATTTTGTGCACCAGAGAAGAAGATGTATTCGGCCAAGGAGAAGAAGAGAGGGTTGTGTTGTGTGAAAATGAAGAAGGAGTGAGGGGTTTATACAGGGGTGAGGGGGGTGTAGGGTTCGGCCATTAGGGTTGGGTTCGGGAGGGAAATTAGTTTGAATTTTGAAGGTAGGTGGGCTTTATGGGGAAGAGAAGATGGATGTGAGTGGTAAAGAGGTGATGGAAAAGAGTGATTGAGGTGATTGGTGAAGGGTATTTGGGGAAGAGAGTTATGAAAAGGTGTGAAGAGGAGAGAAGAAGATGTGGGGATCCTGTGGGGTCCACAGATCCTGAGGGGATCCTGTGGGATCCACAGATCAAGTGGGGTCAAGGACTTAACATCCCTGCTCCAATTAGGCGTGTAAAATGCCCTTGATGTGCAATCCTGGCGTTTAACGCCAGATTGCTGCTTGTTTCTGGCGTTAAACGCCCAAATGTAGCCTGTTTCTGGCGTTTAACGCTAGGCAGATGCTTGTTTCTGGCGTTAAACGCCAGCTTGGTGCCTATTTCTGGCGTTAAACGCTAGACAGATGCTTGTTTTTGGCGTTTAAACGCCAGACTGCTCTCCTCCAGTGTGTGCTATTTTCAATGCTATTTTTCATTCTATTTTTGATTTTTCAGTAGTTTTTGTGACTTCACATGATCGTCAACCTAATAAAACACGAAATAACAAAAAGAAAATAAAATATATATGATTAAATAACATTGGGTTGCCTCCCAACAAGCGCTTCTTTAATGTCAATAGCTTGACAGTAAGCTCTCATGGAGCCTCACAGATGTTCAGAGCATTGTTGGGACCTCCCAACACCAAACTTAGAGTTTGAATGTGGGGGTTCAACACCAAACTTAGAGTTTGGTTGTGGCCTCCCAACACCAAACTTAGAGTTTGACTGTGGGGGCTTTGGTTGACTCTGCGGTGAGAGAAGCTTTTCATGCTTCCTTTCCATGGTTACAGAAGGAGATCCTTGAGTCTTAAACACAAGGTTGTCCTCATTCAGTTGAAGGACCAATTCTCCTCTGTCCATATCAATCACAGCTCTTACTGTGGCTAGGAAGGGTCTTCCAAGGATGATAGATTCATCCTCTTCCTTTCCAGTGTCTAGAATTATGAAATCAGCAGGGATGTAAAGGCCTTCAACCTTTACTAGCACATCCTCTACTTGTCCATAAGCCTGTTTTCTTGAGTTATCTGCCATCTCTAATGAGATTCTGGCAGCTTGCACCTCAAAGATCCCAAGTTTCTCCATTACAGAGAGTGGCATTAAGTTTATTCATGACCCCAGGTCACACAGAGCCTTCTCAAAGGTCATGGTGCCTATAGTACAGGGTATTATGAATTTGCCAGGATCCTGTTTCTTATGAGGCAATTTCTGCCTATCCAATGCATTTAGTTCATTGGTGAGCAAGGGAGGTTCATCTTCCCAAGTCTTATTACCAAATAATTTGGCATTCAGCTTCATGATTGCATCAAGGTATTTAGCAACTTGCTCTTCAGTAATGTCTTCATCCTCTACAGAGGAAGAATACTCATCAGAGCTCATGAAGGGCAGAAGGAGGTTCAATGGAATCTCTATGGTCTCTAGATGAGCCTTAGATTCCTTTGGTTCCTCAAAGGGATACTCCTTATTGGTCACTGAACATCCTAGGAAGTCTTCCTCACTAGGATTCACGTCCTCCTCTTCCTCTTTGGGTTCGGCCATGATGGTTAAATCAATGGCCTTGCACTCTCTCTTTGGATTTTCTTCTGTATTACTTGGGAGAGTACTTGGAGGAATTTCAGTGACTCTTTTACTCAGCTGGCCCACTTGTGCCTCCAAATTTCTAATGGAGGACCTTGTTTCATTCATGAAACTTACAGTGGCCTTAGATAGATCAGAGACTATATTTGCTAAGCTAGATGGATTCTGCTCAGAATTCTCTGTCTGTTGCTGAGTGGATGGAAAAGGCTTGCTGTTTCTAAACCTGTTTCTTCCACCATTATTAAAGCCTTGTTGAGGCTTTTGTTGATCCTTCCATGAGAAATTTGGATGATTTCTCCATGAGGGATTATAGGTGTTTCCATAGGGTTCACCCAAGTAATTCACCTCTGCTATTGCAGGGTTCTCAGGATCATAAGCTTCTTCTTCAGAAGATGCCTCTTTAGTACTGTTGGATGATTCCTTCAATCCATTCAGACTCTGAGAGATCATATTGACTTGCTGAGTCAATATTTTATTCTGAGCCAATATGGCATTCAGAGTATCAATTTCAAAAACTCTTTTCCTCTGAGGCTTCCCATTACTCACAGGATTCCTTTCAGAAGTGTACATGAACTGGTTATTTGCAACCATGTCAATGAGTTCTTGAGCTTCTGCAGGCGTTTTTTTTAGGTGAATGGATCCACCTGCAGAATGGTCCAATGACATCTTTGATAATTTAGACAGACCATCATAGAATATATCCAGGATGGTCCATTCTGAAAGCATGTCAGAAGGACACTTTTTGGTCAGTTCCTTGTATCTCTCCCAAGCTTCATAGAGGGATTCACCTTCCTTTTGTCTGAAGGTTTGAACATCCACTCTAAGCTTACTAAGCTTTTGAGGAGGAAAGAACTTGGCTAAGAGAGTCGTGACCAGCTTATCCCAAGAGTTCAGGCTGTAGACCTCGGGATCAACCCCATTGGTCTTAACAGTATCACAGATTTGCAAGAATTCAGTTAAGAACTGAAAAGGATCTTCTGATGGAAGTCCATAAAACTTGCAGTTCTGTTGCATCAGAGAAACTAATTGAGGTTTCAGCTCAAAGTTGTTTGCTCCAATGGCATGGATTGAGATGCTTCTTCCATGTAAATTGGAATTTGGTGCAGTGATGTCACCAAGCATCTTCCTTGCATTGTTATTATTTTCGGCCATGTCTCCTTCTTTTTCGAAAATTTCTATCAGATTTTCTCCAGAGAGTTGTGCTTTAGCTTCCCTTAGCTTCCTCTTTAGAGTCCTTTCAGGTTCAGGATCAGCTTCAACAAGAATGTTCTTATCCTTATTCATGCTCATATGAAAAAGAAGAAAACAGAAAATATGGAATCCTCTATGTCACAGTATAGAGATTCCTTTATGTGAGTAGAAGAAGATATGAATAGAAGAAGGAGAATCCAAACACAAGGGTGAGGAGTAGGTTCGAATTCTTAGATGAAGAGGAGTGTTAGTAAATAAATAAATAAATAGAAGGCGGTGAGGGAGAAGAATTTTCGAAAATTAGATAAAATAAAATAAAAGTATTTTTGTTTTTAAATTAGAATTAAAATTAAAAATTCGAAAAATTAAGAAAGGAAAAATTAAATCAAATTAAATTAAATTTAAAACAATTAGTTAATTTAAAAAGAAATTTTGAAAAAGAGGGAAGGGATTTTCGAAAATTAGAGATAGAATTAGTTAGGTAGTTTTGAAAAAGAAATGATTGAAATAGTAAACTTTTAAAATCAAACCAAAAAGTCAAGTAGTTAATTGAAAAAGATTTGAAAATTAATTTTTGAAAAGATAAGAAGTTAGAAAAGAAGATGGAAAAGATTTTGAAATTGATTTTGAAAAAGATGTGATTGACATTTATTTTGAAAAAGATTTGAAAAAGAAATTTAAAAACATTTGATTTTTGAAATCAAAGTTGATTACTTGACTAACAAGAAACTAAAAATATATGATTATAGAGTTTAAAAAGATTGAACCTTTCTTTCTAGGCAAGTAACAAACTTAAAAATTTTGAATCAATCACATTAATTGTTAGCACTAATTTCGAAAATATGAAATAAAAATAAGAAAAAGATTTTGAAAATCAATTTGAAATTTTCGAAAATCATAAAAGAAAAAATGAAAAAGATTTGATTTTTGAAAAAGTTGTGAAAAAGATAGAATTTTTAAATTGAAAATTTGATTTGACTCATAAGAAACAACTAGATTTTAAGAATTTTTGAAAAAGTCAACTCAAATTTTCGAATATTTATGAGAGAAAAAGGGAAAGATATTTTTTTTATTTTTGAATTTTAATGATGAGAGAGAAAAATATCAAAAAGACTCAATGCATGAAAATTCTGAATCAAAACACATGATGCATGCAAGAACACTTTGAATGTCAAGATGAACACCAAGAACACTTTGAAGATCAAGATGAACATCAAGACTTATTTTTGAAAATTTTTAAGAAAAGAAAAACATGGAAGACACCAAACTTAGAGATTTTTCATGTTTAGACACTATGAATGCAAAAATGCATATGAAAAATAACAAAAAACACAAAACAAGAAATTTTAAAGATCAAACAAGAAACATCAAATTATTTTTGGTTTTAAGATTTTATTTAAATTTTTTTTGGTTTTTTTTTTTTGAAAATTATTTGAAAAAAACGAAAAAGAAGAAATTTTTTTTTGTATTATTTTCGAAAATAAGAAATAAAAAGCTTGAAAATAAAATAAAATTACCTAATCTGAGCAACAAGATGAACTGTCAGTTGTCCAAACTCGAACAATCCCCGGCAATGACGCCAAAAACTTGGTGCGCAGAAATCGTGACGGTTCTATTTCTTGGTAACGGCGCTAAAAACTCAATACGCACGTTTATAATCTTAGTTCTTTGTCACAACTTCGCACAACTAACCAGCGAGTGCACTGGGTCGTCCAAGTAATAAACCTTATGTGAGTAAGGGGTCGATCCCACGGAGATTTTCGGCTTGAAACAAGCTATGGTCACCTTGTAAATCTCAGTCAGGCGGATTCAATTGATTATGGAGATTTAATAATTAAAAGATAAATAAAACGTAAATTAAAGATGGAGATACATATGTAATTCATTGGTGAGAATTTCAGATAAGCGTATGAAGATGCTTGTTCCTCCTGAACCTCTGCTTTCCTATTATCTTCATCCAATCATTCATACTCCTTTCTCTGGCAAGCTGTATGTTAGGCATCACCGTTGTCAATGGCTACATCCTGTCCTCTCAGTGAAAATGGTACAATGCACTGTCACTACATGGCTAATCATCTGTTGGTTCTCGATCATACTGGAATAGGATCCATTTATCCTTTTGCGTCTGTCACTACGCCCAGCACTCGCAAGTTTGAAGCTCGTCGCAGCCATCCCTTCCCAGATCCTACTCGAAATACCACAGACAAGGTTTAGACTTTCCGGATCTCAAGAATGGCCGTCCATAGATTCTAACTTATACCACGAAGATTCTGATTAAGGAATCCTAGAGATACTCATTCAATCTAAGGTAGAACGGAAGTGGTTGTCAGGCACGCGTTCATAGGTTGGGAATGATGATGACTGTCACGATCATCACATTCATATTGAGGTGCGAATGAATATCTTAGAATCGGAATAAGCTTGAATTGAATAGAAAAACAATAGTACTTTGTATTAATTCGTGAGGAACAGCAGAGCTCTACACCTTAATCTATGGTGTGTAGAAACTCTGCCGTTGAAAATACATAAGAACAAGGTCCAGGCATGGCTGAATGGCCAGCCCCCTGAACATGATCAAAGGATCAAAAGACAATCCAAAGATATCTAAAGATATCCAAAGATGTAAATACAATAGTAAAAAGTCCTATTTATACTAAACTAGTTACTAGGGTTTACAGAAATGAGTAATTGATGCAGAAATCTACTTCCGGGGCCCACTTAGTGTGTGCTTGGGCTGAGCATTGAGCTTTACACATGTAGAGGCTTCTCTTGGAGTTGAACGCCAGTTTGTAACCTGTTTCTGGCATTTAACTCCACTTTGCAACCTGTTTCTGGCGTTTAACTCTAGAATGCAGCATAGAACTGGTGTTGAACGCCAGTTTTCGTCATCTAAAATCGGGCAAAGTATGGACTATTATATATTGATGGAAAGCCCTAGATGTCTACCTTCCAACGCAATTAATAGCGCGCCATTTGAAGTTCTGTAGCTCCAGAAAATCCACTTTGAGTGCAGGGAGGTCAGAATCCAACAGCATCAGCAGTCCTTCTTCAACCTCTGAATCTGATTTTTGCTCAAGTCCCTCAATTTCAGCCAGAAATTACCTGAAATCACAGAAAAACACACAAAATCATAGTAAAGTCCAGAAATGTGAATTTTAATTAAAAACTAATAAAAATATACTAAAAACTAACTAAATCATACTAAAAACT
>NC_029786.2:39027205-39061287 GCF_000816755.2 Arachis ipaensis
ATCTACTTCTGGGGCCCACTTGGTGTGTGTTTGGGCTGAGCATTGAGCTTTACACGTGTAGAGGCTTCTCTTGGAGTTGAACGCCAGTTTGTAACCTGTTTCTGGCATTTAACTCCACTTTGCAACCTGTTTCTGGCGTTTAACTCTAGAATGCAGCATAGAACTGGTGTTGAACGCCAGTTTTCGTCATCTAAAATCGGGCAAAGTATGGACTATTATATATTGATGGAAAGCCCTAGATGTCTACCTTCCAACGCAATTAATAGCGCGCCATTTGAAGTTCTGTAGCTCCAGAAAATCCACTTTGAGTGCAGGGAGGTCAGAATCCAACAGCATCAGCAGTCCTTCTTCAACCTCTGAATCTGATTTTTGCTCAAGTCCCTCAATTTCAGCCAGAAATTACCTGAAATCACAGAAAAACACACAAACTCATAGTAAAGTCCAGAAATATGATTTTTATTGAAAAACTAATAAAAATATACTAAAAACTAACTAAATCATACTAAAAACTTTGTAAAAACAATGCCAAAAAGCGTATAAATTATCCGCTCATCAACGACCCGGGATCAACACTCTCGGTCATAGATTTTGGAATTGTTTGATGCGATATTTGCGTGTTGATTAGACTATACTACGATTGACTTCATTACTAAGTTCTAACAGGCATGAGAATATTTGGTTCATCAGATTGTCGGCTTGAAGCAAGCTATGGTCATCTTGTAAATCTCAGTCAGGCGGATTCAAATGGCTATGAGGTTTTGATAATTAAAAGATAAATAAAACAGCAAATAAGATAAAGATACTTATGTAATTCATTGGTGGGAATTTCAGATAAGTGTATGGAGATGTTTTGTTGCTTTTGAACCTCTGCTTTCCTATTGCCTTCTTCCAACCATGCGTTACTCCCTTCTATGGCAAGCTGTAGGATCCTCTCAGTGAAAATGGTCCTCTACGGTTTCTACATAGCTAATCAACTGTCGGATTTCTCGTCTCGGATGAAAAATACCAGGTACAGCTATGATAAATCACTATTTTATTGTTTATCTTGTACTCAATTGAGTGGATTTTATCAACTCTTTACCCACTAATTCATACTATTTGCATGGTTTTACTTTTTCCCTTATGATTTTGTGCTATGATTGAAAACATGCTTCCTTGTACATATATTTGCTAATATTAATCCTCTCTTATTACCATTAGATGCCTTGATATGTGTGTTAAGTGTTTTCAGAGATTACAGGGCAGGAATGGCTTGGAGGATGGAAAGGAAGCATGCAAAAGTGGAAGGAATACAAGAAATTGAAGGAACTGCAAAGCTGTCAGCCTGACCCTCTCGCACTAAAACGGTCATAGCTTGAGCTACAGAGGTCCAAACGATGCGGTTCTAGTTGCGTTGAAAAGCTAACGTCCGGGGCTTCAATTTGATATATAATTTTTCATAGTTTCCTTGACGATAAGTGACAAGAACGCGTGATCTTTGCGGATGCATCGCAGTGGTGAAAAAAACCAGCGTGTTTGAATTCGAAACCAGCGAATTCTGGGCTGTTTCTGACCCAGTTCTCGGCCCAGAAAACACAGATTAGAGTCTATAAAGTGGGAGAATGCATCCATTCATGAGACAACTCATACAACATACATTCATACATAGTTTTAGGATTTAGATGTAGTTTTAGAGAGAGAGAGGCTCTCTCCTCTCTCTTAGGATTTAGTTTTAGGATTTAGGATTATTTCTTCTTCATCACAGGTTCAATGTTCCTTTAATTTATTTTTCTACGTTTATTATATTACTTTAATTATTATTTATCTTTTCAATTTGGCTTATGCTACATTCATGTTATGATTTTCTTAATTAATATTATTTGAGGTATTTCAGTTTATGATTGTTTTATTCTATTTATGAATGCTTTTAATTTAATTTAGATATTTTCTTCCTTTTGTATTGGGTTAAGTAATTGGTAATGCTTGAGCTGTCAAATAAAGCTAAGTTTGGTGTCATTTTATTGTTTTTCTCTTTCCTCATTAAATTCAAAAATTCAAAATTTAAAATTCAAATTTCAAAATTTCAAATTTCAATTTTCAAAACTCAAGTTTAAAAATTTAAAATTCAAATCTCAAATTTCAAAAATTTAAAATTTCAAAATTTAAATTTCAAAATTCAAATCTTTTTCAAAAAAAATCATATCTTTTTCAAAATCTTATCTTATCTTATTTCAAAATTCAAATTTCAAAAGTTTAAAATTCAAATTTTCAAATTTTAAATTTCAAAATTTAATTTTCAAATTTCAAAATTTAATTTTCAAATTCAAAATTTAAATTTCAATAACCTTTTAATTTAAATTTGTTTTTATTTTTATTTTTAATTTTTATTAGTTACTATGAGTTCTCACCCCCGTCGCTTTGAGTTTGGTTCCAATATTGTTGCAAGGAATGGAAATTATAACAGGGACATGCATCAAGGTCAAAACAATCAGAGATGGAAGGAGCCACGAGGATCTGATCAACCCTTTCGGCAACATCACCTTCCAAGATACCATGGACAACGACCATCCTACAATGCATGCCAAGACAATAGATATGGTGGACCCCTTTGTAGTTACCAGCAAGCTCCATCATATGCCAATGAACCATCTCCTCAACACAACTTTGAACCACCATACTCACAAGTCCCTTACCACCAAACACCACCATATGACCCTAACCTGTATCCACCATACCAACCACCTTATAAGCCATACTTAGAACCACCACCTCAATATACACCATGTCTACATCCATCAATTCAAGAGCACTATGATCCTAATCATGTTATTCAAGCTGGACAAGAATCAAGGGATCGTCTCAAGGAAATAGTGGAAAAATTTCATGCCACCCTCCACCAATTGAATCAAGCAATAAATCGATTACCCTCTCAACGTTCGGACACTCAAGGAACCCCTATGGCTTCATGTGGGCAATCTAATGAAGAACACAGCATGAAGGAGATACTAAAAACTCCAATGGACAGTAAAGAGCATGATTTTGTACTGAAACAAGTGGAGGAAGCCAAAATTATCAAAGAAGAAGAATTGGTTGAAGACTTAGGAGATGCAGAACCTCCATGGGAAAATCCAGTCAAAGAGCCTCCTTCAAAGACGTTTGAAATAGATGTTGAGGAGGGTGTATAACCTCCAAGGAATATCATGGTTGAAGACATTGAAGGGGATGATCAAGAGATGGATTCAATCATTGATGAATTCTTATCTACAATTGAATCCTCTCCTATTGGACTTGACATGGAGATTAAAGAAGAAGAAGCACAACCTCCCATCCCCTTGGTGAACAATGAAGAAGAGATTGCATTAGAAGAAAGCTACCAAGAGGAAGAGGTTGATATTGAAGAAGCTTGCAAAGAGGTGGAAGTTGTCAAGGAAGAGCTCAAGGGAATGGAGCTAGAAATCACCTTGCCAAAGTTGTTGGAGACCTCTCCCCCAAAGCCATCACCATCCCTCCCTTCATTCAAGTGGGTAAATCTCTCATCTCTAACCTTAATTAGCTCACTTGAATATGCTTTGCTTGAGACAGATGGTCAGCTTAGAGCTCTTTGTGGCTATAAGAGCAAGCGGGAGATGGTCAGTGGTAGGAATTGTCATGCAAGGTTCAATATGGTTGCATGCTCCAAATTGAAGTACAAAGGTTGGTACAATTCTCAATTGAATGGGTCTAGGAAGCTGTTTGGATGTCTCAGTGAGAATTTCAGTTGCGTGCCACCCGGATGGAATCATGATGATCAACAAGAAGACGGGTGCAAAAGCAAGGTCTGGGACCCCCGGAATTCAGTCTAGAAATCAACACTCTTGGGGCCTTGTCACTTGCTTTAACCTGCTTGAAGGCTTTCTGTGCCTAGTTTGGGATCCCAGAAGCCATTGGAATCACAAACATTGGTGGAGATTTCTGGATGAGTTCAAGCACAAGCCACCATAACAAAGGACTCCCCAAAGGTCCAACTTAAGGACTTTAACTAAAAGTGCTAGGTGGGAGACAACCCACCATGGTATGATCGTTCCTTTTCTAAAATTTTGATTTTATTTTGTTTTGTTTGTTTTTGAGTTTTATTTTATTCTATTTTCATTGAACCTGGAATTATTTATAGCATCCACACTATCATTGCATTTTGCATCCTGCATAAAAAAAAAAAAAACATGCGCACGTGATGCGTCCACGTCATATGGGAAGAATGCCTCCCACGCGTCCGCGTCACTCACGCAGACGCGTGTTCTGGAAATCGACGTAAAAAAAGGGTGCATGGCCGAAAGTTGTGCTAGAATGGGGCTGGACTGGAGCTAGACGCACAAGCCTTACCACGCGAGCGTGTGCCCCACGCGTTCGCGTCATTTTCCAAAAATGGCCATCCACGTGATCGCGTCAACCACGCGACCGCGTCACCCAAAAATTTGGCAAAAAGAATTTCGAACAGAGAGTTGCGCGAACGCGAGGCTGCACTCGCGCTAATGGCACAAATCACTCCACGTGAACGCGTGACTTACACGTCCGCGACACTTCATAGAAGCTCTATCCGCGTGAGGGCGTGACCCGCGCGCTCGCGTCGCCTGCGCCGCACAACTTATCCAGATCAGCGCCAATTATCTTATCTTTTCTTTTCTAATCCTAATTTCTTCTATTATTTCTTCTTTCTTCTTCTTCATCTCTTTAACTCCTCATCCCTCTTCACTTCCAGTCTATTTCATTTAATTTATTTGCATACTTTCAACCATTGCATTATTTTCATTGGTGTTAGAAATTTATTTGGGTCATTATTTTCTATATTTTTGTGGATTATTAAAGGAATTGTTTGACAATTATATATTACTTTTTAAAGGGTTGCTTGCATGTTCAATTTAATACTTTCAATAGCTTATTTACCATGCTTGCTTGTGTTTGTGAAAAAGCGCATATGGCATTGTACACTATTTTTCGATTTCTTTCTATCTACTACTCTAAATGCTTGCTTTTCACAAAACCCTTTTTGTATGTTATTACTTAAATATAATTGTTATTACAAACATGTTGTTAGTTTGAAAGAGTTGATAATCTAAATAGACATGGAATGCTTGATCTATGCTACTCATGCCTTTGCCAGCATGCCAATAAACATCTTACATTTAATTGTCATTACATGCACTTGCTATATTTCTATTGATGAACTTTTCACATGTAGTCATGACCATGTGTTAACGTCATTCTTCTTTATTGTGCATTGATTACCACCTTTCCCGCTCTCTTCCTTGCTCTAACCCTTAGCTTTAAAAGTTACTTTCTTTTTCCCTTTTTAGGATGGATACCAAGAAGGGTAAAGAGAAAGCTACTCCCAAACCACCGGAAAGGAAAGGAACAAAAAGAGAAAGGCATCAATTGGAGCAGCCCGTCCACTTGTACATCTTAGCATGCACTGAGGACGGTGCAATCTTTAAGTGTGGGGAGGTCAATATCGATCTCCATGGGTTAGTTACTCTTCTATCTCAATACTGATGGTTTATTTTCCTTGTTAGTTGTTGCATTTGCATGTTTGACTACATGATTATTTGATTTTGTGCATATTTTACCACTTGGTTGAAGTAATATTTTCTTTTTCAAGAAACTTTTTTAAAGTATTTCACTAATTTGAATAAATTTAATGTTAAACTTGTTTGAAGAAATATTATACTAGAACATGGTTTAGAGCTCGAACATACAAAAACCAGTGAGATTTTTGAGCCTATTTGATTGGTTGCATTTTATCAACCAAAATTCTGTTTTAGTGTGTATTTTTCTCTCTAAAATTGTGATCCTTGTCTTGCTTAATTCTATATTTCTATTATTTGATGTATGCATACGCTTACAGGATTGAGGCCTTTGTTTCACTGAGCTTACATACCCATATGGCCTTACCCTTTCATTATTCTTTGCAAACCAATGTTGAGCCTATTATACCCCTTTGTTCTTTACTTTAGCACATCATTAACTCTAAGCGAAAGACAATAATGCCCTTAATTGAATCCTTGGTTAGCTTAGACTAGTGAGAGTGCTTATGATTTAAGTGTGGAGAAATTGAATTTGGAAACATTTGGTTTGAGAATTGAGTATGTTAGAATTTTCTGAAAATGTGAAAAAAATATTTAGGACATGATTCATGCATCCAATAATTTAATCATATACATTGAGAAAAATAAAAGAAAAGAAAAAAAAAGAAGTGAGAAAAAGAAAAGAAAAAAAGAGCAATTAAGCAAAAAGGGGACAAAATGCCCCAAAGTAAATGATGAAAGCAATGCATATGTACTGTACTCAAAATCAGATGCATGAATATGTGGAAAACATAGTTAATGGGCAGTTAGATTTTGCATTGTAATTACATGGATTGTCTTAATTTAGGTGGGAAAAGTTTAAGTTAATTAAGGATTCAGATTTTAGTCCACTTGGCCAAATACAATCCTACCTTGACCCTAACCCCATTACAACCCTTAAAAGACCTCTTGATATGTGTATCTGTGCATTAAATTTTGTTGATTGTTAGATGAAGAGCAAGTCTTAGAAGGCAAGGTTAGTAGAGAATTGAGAGAATCGAAACCTTAAATACATAAGTGATTAGAGTGTATACACTTCCGGTGAGGGTTCGATGCTCGATTCTTTGTTTCCGGCTTTCATGAGCTATTTTCTTCTGCAAGTCTATTTGTACTTCATTTTTATGATTTGAATTAGTAAAATCCAGTTCATGTTTGTTCTTGAAGGGTTTATTTACTTTTCACCAAGTAGGTAGAAACATTTTGCATTTAGTTGCATTCATATAGATAGGATTGCATTTCATACATTTTACCATTCCTCTTCACTCCTTTATTGCTTCTCTTGAGCTTAGCATGAGGACATGCTATTGTTTAAAAGTGGGGAGGTTGATAAATCACTCTTTTATGGTTTATCTTGTGCTCAATTGAGTGGATTTTATCAACTCTTTACCCACTTATTCATACTATTCGCATGGTTTTACTTTTTCCCTACTGATTTTGTGCTATGATTGAAAACATGCTTCATTGGCCTTATATTTGCTAATATTAATCCTATCTTATTACCATTAGATGCCTTGATATGTGTGTTAAGTGTTTCAGAGATTACAGGGCAGGAATGGCTTGGAGGATGGAAAGAAAGCATGCAAAAGTGGAAGGAATACAAGAAGTTGAAGGAACTGCAAAGCTATCAGCCTGACCCTATCGCACTAAAATGGTCATAGCTTGAGCTACAGAGGTCTAAATGACGCGGTTTTAGTTGCGTTGAAAAGCTAACATCCGGGGCTTTGATTTGATATATAATTTTCTATAGTTGCCTTGACGATAAGTGACACAAATGCGTGATCTACGCAAACGCGTCGCAGTGGCAAAAAAAACCAGCGTGTTTGAATTCGAAACCAGCGAATTCTGGGCTATTTCTGACCCAGTTCTCGACCCAGAAAACACATATTAGAGGCTATAAACTGGGAGAATGCATCCATTCATGAGACAACTCATACAACATACATTCATATATAGTTTTAGGATTCAGATGTAGTTTTAGGATTCAGATATAGTTTTAGAGACAGAGAGAGGCTCTCTCCTCTCTCTTAGGATTTAGTTTTAGGATTTAGGATTATTTCTTCTTCATCATAGGTTCAGTATTCCTTTAATTTATTTTTCTACTTTTATTTTATTACTTTAATTATTATTTATCTTTTCAATTTGGCTTATGCTACATTCATGTTATGATTTTCTTAATTAATATTATTTGAGGTATTTCAGTTTATGATTGTTTTATTCTATTTATGAATGCTTTTAATTTAATTTAGATATTTTCTTCCCTTTTGGCTCTGGTTAAGTAATTGGTGATGCTTATGTTATCAAATAAAGTAGTGGTTGAAATTGGTAGATTACTAATTTATCTAGATCGCTCTAAAGCTAGTCTTCCCACAGGGATTGACTAGGACTTGAGGATCAAGCTAATTAGTCCACTTGATTTACCTTCATAGTTAGAGGCTAACAAAGTGGGATTAAACCCAATTCTCATCACCGTTGATAAGGATAACTAGGATAGGACTTCTGATTTTTATACCTTGCCAAGAGATTTCATTATTAATTCATTTTTTTGTTATTTAATTTACTTGTTCCTTATTTTAAAAAACCTAAAATTCTACCTTTTCCATAGCTAATAATAAGTCATACTTCCCTGCAATTCCTTGAGAAGACGACCCGAGGTTTAAATACTTGGTTATCAATTTTATTGGATTTGCTTAAGTGACAACCAAAACGTTTGTAAGAAAAGACTTTTGTTGGTTTAGAAGCTATACCTGCAACAAGCACTTATCTGTGAATTTCTAGACCACGCAAAAGTTCTCTCTTCAAGCTATCGCATGGCTAATCATCTGTCAGTTCCCGCTATTGTCGGAATAGGATCTATTAATCCTTTTGCACACTGTCACTTGTGCCCAACATTCGCAAGTTTGAAGCTTGTCACAGTCATCCCTTCCCAGATCCTACTCGGAATACTACAGACAAGGTTTAGACTTTTCGTATCTCAGGAATGGCTGCCAATTTGTTCTAGCCTCTACCACAAAGATACTAATCTCACGGACTCGGTCCGTGTATTAGATACCCAAGAGATACGCACTCAAGCTATCGCCCAATGACTACGTTGAGCTCAGATAGAACGGAAGTGGTTGTCAGGCACGCGTTCATAGAATTGAGAATAATGATGAGTGTCACAGATCATATCATTCTCCAGATTGAAGTACGAGTGAGTATCTTAGAGAAGAAGTAGGCGTGAATTGAGAAAAAAACAGTAGTAATTGCATTAATTCATGAAGAACAGCAGAGCTCCACACCTTAATCTATGGGGTATAGAAACTCCACTTTAGAAAATACATAAGTGAAAAGAGGTCTAGGCATGGCCGTGAGGCTAGCCTCCAACAGTAAACAATGGCATATAATAGCATGCGAATACAATAGTATAAAGTGCTATTTATATTAAACTAGTAACTAGGGTTTACAGAAAATGAGTAACTAAGTGCAGATAGTGCAGAAATCCACTTCCGAGGCCCACTTGGTATGTGCTTGGGCTGAGCATTGAAGCTTTTTCGTACATAGGTTGTTCTTGGAGTTAAACACCAGCATGGGTGCCAGTTTGGGCGTTTAACTCCAATTCTGGTGCCAGTTTGGGCGTTTTACGCTTGAAAGTTTTAGGCTGTCTTTTAGCGCCAGTTCGGGCCATCAAATCTCGGGCAAAGTATAAACTATTATATATTTCTGGAAAGTCCAGGATGTCTACTTTCCAACTCAATTAAGAGCGTGCCAGTTGGGCTTCTGTAGCTCCAAAAAATCCATTTCGAGTGCAGGAGGGTCAGAATCCAACAGCATCTGCAGTCCTTTTTTAGCCTCTGAATCAGATTTTTGCTCAGGTCCCTCAATTTCAACCAGAAAATACCTGAAATCACAGAAAAACACAAAAACTCATAGTAAAGTCTAGAAATGTAATTTTTGAATAAAAACTAATAAAAATATAATAAAAAGTAACTAAAATATACTAAAAACTATGTAAAAACAATGCCAAAAAGGGTATAAATTATCCGCTCATCACAACACCAAACTTAAATTGTTGCTTGTCCCCAAGCAACTAAAAACAAAATAGGATAAAAAAAGAAAATATACAATAAATTTCAAATATCAATGAAGCTCAGTTCCAATTAGATGAGCGGGGCTAGTAGTCTTTTTGCTTCTAAACAGTTTTAGCATCTCACTTTATCCTTTGAAGTTTAGAATGATTGGCTTCCATAGGAACTCAGAATTTAGATAGTGTTATTGATTCTCCTAGTTCAGTATGTTGATTCTTGAACACAGCTACTTTATGAGTCTTGGCCTTGGCCCTAAGCATTTTGTTTTCTAGTATTACCACCGGATACATAAATGCCACAGACACATAACTGGGTGAACCTTTTCAGATTGTGACTCAACTTTGCTAGAGTCCCCAGTTAGAGGTGCCCAAAGCTCTTAAGCACACTCTTTTTTGTGCTTTGGACCATGACTTTAACCGCTCAGTCTCAAGCTTTTCACTTGACACCTTCACGCCACAAGCACATGGTTAGGGACAGCTTGGTTTAGCCGCTTAGGCCAGGATTTTATTCCTTCGGGCCCTCCTATCCATTAATGCTCAAAGCCTTGGATCCTTTTTACCCTTGTCTTTTGGTTTAAAGGGCTATTGGCTTTTTCTGCTTGCTTTTTTTCTTTATTTTTCTTCTCTTTTTTTCGCCAATTTTTTTTCGCAAGCCTTTATTTTTCACTGCTTTTTCTTGCTTCAAGAATCATTTTTATGATTTTTCAGATTATCAAATAACATTTCTCTTTTTCATTATTCTTTCAAGAGCCAACAATTTTAACATTCATAAACAATAATATCAAAAATATGCACTGTTCAAGCATTCATTCAGAAAACAAAAAGTATTGCCACCACATCAAAATAATTAGATTATTTTCAAGATAGAATTCGAAATTCATGTACTTCTTTTTCTTTTGCAATTAAAAACATTTTTCATTTAAGAAAGGTGAAGGATTCATAGGACATTCATAGCTTTAAGACATAGACACTAGACACTAATGATCATGTAATAAATACACAAATATAGATAAAACATAAAGCATAGAATTTGAAAAACAGAAAAATAAGAACAAGGAAATTAAAGAACGGGTCCACCTTAGTGACGGCGGTTAGTTCTTCTTCTTAAAGATCCCATGGAGTGCTTTAACTCCTCAATATCTCTTCCTTGCCTTTGTTGCTCCTCTCTCATGGCCTTTTGGTCCTCTCGGATTTTATGGAGGGTAATGGAGTGCTCTTGTTGAGGTCCATGAGTGGGCTCTCTTGTATGCTCCATTCTCTTTCTAGTGATGGGCTTTTGAGATGAATCTTTCCATCTCCCATGACTCGAAGTTGGAAGCAACTACCTTCCCTTTCCACTTCCTAGAGGTTTCTCCGGCCTTAGGTGTCATTAATGGTTATGGAAAAACAAACAGCAGAGCTTTTTCCACACCAAACTTAGAAGGTTTGCTCGTCTTCGAGCAAAATAAGATAGAAGGGAGTAGAAGAAGAATGATGCAATTAATTTTGAAAACTTATTAATGTATGCAAGAGAAATTGAAAAGAGATTAAAAGAATTTGAAAAGATATGTAAGTTTTGAAAGCATTTTGGAAGGAATTGAAAAGAAATAATAAAAAAAATTAAAAAGGATTGGAAAGATTATTAATATTTGAAAATAGAAATTGAAAGATGAACATTTAAAATATGCTTGATGCAAAAAATTATGAATTAAAACATGAAAAATTTTAAAAAAAATTGAATTGGAAACAAAATTACCTCCGTTGTGTCATCTTGGCGTTAAACACCCAAAATGCTATCTCTTCTGGCGTTTAACGCCCACTTGACTGCCATTTTGGGCGTTTAACGCCCAGCCAGATGCCCTAGCTGGCGTTAAATGCCAGGATTCCTCATTTACTAGGCATTTTTTTGAACGCCCAGAATGCTGCCATTTCTAGCGTTAAACACCCAGAATGCTATCCTTACTGGCGTTTAAATGCCAGTAAGCCTCTCCTCCAGGGTGTACTATTTTTGATGCTGTTTTTTATTTTGCTTTATTTCTGCAACTGTTTTTATGACTTCACATAATCATCAACCTAAAGAGAACATAAAATAACAATGGAAAACAAATGTCTAAAATAAATATAATTAAATAACATTGGGTTGCCTCTCTATAAGCGCTTCTTTCATGTCAATAGCTTGACAGTGAGCTCTTAGAGGGCTTAACAGAGACTTAGAGCTTAATGGTGGCCTCCCAACACCAAACTTAGAAGTTGAGTGTGGGGGCTCTGTTTGACTCTGTATTGAGAGAAGCTTTTCATGCTTCCTCTCTATGGTCACAGAAGAAGATCCTTGAGCCTTAAACACAAGGTAGTCCTTATTCAATTGAAGGACTAACTCTCCTCTGTCTACATCAATCACAGCTCTTGCTGTGGCTAAGAAGGGTCTTCCAAGGATGATAGATTCATCTTCATCCTTCCCAGAGTCTAGGATTATGAAGTCAGCAGGGATCTACAGGCCTTCAACCTTCACTAAAACATCCTCTATAAGTCCATAAGCCTGTTTCATTGATTTGTCTGCCATCTCTAGTGAGATTCTTGCAGCTTGTACCTCAAAGATCCCTAGTTTCTCCATTACAGAGAGTGGCATGAGGTTTATTCCTGACCCCAGGTCACACAGAGCCTTCTCAAAGGTCATGGTGCCTATGGTACAAGGTATTAAGAACTTTCCGGGATCCGGTTTCTTATGAGGTAATTTTAGTCGAACCAAGGCATTCAGTTCATTGATGAGCAACGGAGGTTCATCCTCCCAAGTCTCATTACCAAATAACCTGGCATTCAGCTTCATGATTGCTCCTAGATACTGAGCAACTTGCTCTTCAACAATATCTTCATCTTCTTCAGAGGAAAAATACTCATCAGGGCTCATGAATGTTAATAGTAAGTTCAGTGGAATCTCTATGGTCTCTGTATGAGCCTCAGATTCCTTTGGTTCCTCAGTAGGGAACTCCTTAGTGGTCAGTGGACGTCCATTGAGGTCTTTCTCACTGGAAATCACTACCTTTTAACTCTCTCTAGGTTCGACCATGTTGGGTATATTGATGGCCTTGCACTCTCTTTTTGGATTCTCTTCTATATTGCTTGGGAGAGTACTAGGAGGAGTTTCAGTCACTCTTTTACTCAGTTGACCCACTTGTGCCTCTAAATTTCTGATGGAGGACCTTGTTTCAGTCATGAAACTGGGAGTGATCTTAGATAGATCAGAGACTATGGTTGCTAAGTCAGAGAGGCTCTGCTTAGAATTCTCTATCTGTTGTTCAGAAGATGATGGAGAAGGCTTGCTATTACCAAGCCCATTTCTCCCACCATTATTATTATTGAAGCTTTGATTAGGCTTCTACTGATCCTTCCATGAGAATTTAGGATGATTCCTCCATGAAAGATTGTAAGCGTTTCCATAGGATTCTCCCGTGTAATTCACTTCTTCCATTGAAGTTGGAAGTTGGTGCAGTAAAGTCACCAAGCACCTTCCTTGCATCTCCACCATTGTTGTTGGGTTCGGCTGCCATGTCTACTTCTTTTTCAAAAATTTCTATCAGGTCCTCTCTGGAGTGTTGTGCTTTAGCTTCTCTTAGCTTCCTCTTCAGAGTCCTTTCAGGTTCAGGATCAGCTTCAACAAGAATATCTTTATCCTTGTTTCTGCTCATATGAAAAAGAAGAGAATAGAAAAGAAGAGGAATCCTCTATGTCACAGTATAGAGATTCCTTTATGTGAGTATAAGAATAGAAGAATAGAAGAATGAGGTAGAAGAAGAAAGTCGAACACAGAGAGGGAGAGAGGGTTCGAATTATTAATTAAAAGAAAATAAAAATATTTTTGTTTTTATTTTGATTATAAGTTAGAATTCGAAATTTAAGAAAAGAAATAAAATAAAATTGAAAACTAAATAAATTAATTAATTAATTAAAAAGATTTTTGAAAAGGTTTTTAGTTAGTTTTCGAAAATGAGGAGTGAAAAAGTAGTTAGATAGTTTTGAAAAAGATAAGAAATAGTAAACTTTTTAAAATCAAAACAAACAAGTCAAGTGGTTAATTGAAAAAGATTTGAAAATAAATTTTGAACAGATAAGAAGTGAGAAAGAGATTTTGAAATTAAGTTTTGAAAAAGATATGATTGAAATTTATTTTGAAAAAGATTTGAAAAGGAAATTAAAAAGATTTGATTTTTGAAATTAAAGTTGATTACTTGACTAACAAGAAACTAAAAGATATGATTCTAGAATTTAAAGATTGATCCTTTCTTAATAGGCAAGTAACAACTTGAAATTTTTGAATCAAAACATTAATTGTTAGTGATAAATTCGAAAATATGAAGTAGAAATAAGAAAAAGATTTTGAAAATCAATTTTAAAATTTTCAAAAAACATGAAAGAAAATTGAAAAAGATTTGATTTTAAAAAAAGATTTAAAAAGATAGAATTTTTAAATTGAAATTTTGACTTGACTAATAGAAAACAACTAAATTTTAAAATTTTTTTGACTAAATCAACCCAAAATTTTGAATTTTATGAGTAAAACCAGGGAAAGATATTGTTTTTGATTTTTCGAATTAATGAAGAAAGAGAAAAACAACAAAATGACATAAGACATAAAAATCTAAGATTGAAACAAATAATGCATGCAAGAACACTTTGAATGTCAAGATGAACACCAAGAACACTTTGAGGATCATTATGAACATCAAGAACATATTTTTGAAAATTTTTAAGAAAAGACATACATGCAAGACACCAAACTTGAAAATTTTTAAACTTTAGACACTAATAATTCAAGAATGCATATGAAAAACAAGAAAAGACACAAAACAAGAAAAATGTAGATCAAACAAAGATAATAATCAAGAACAACTCGAAGATCAATAAAGAACACAATGAATGGGTTTTCGAAAATTTTAAGAAAAATTAAAACATGCAATTGACACCAAACTTAAAATTTGACACTAGACTCAAACAAGAAACATAAAATTTTTGGTTTTTATGGTTTTATTAATTTTTTTGTATTTTTCGAAAACTATATTATTATTTTTCTTTATTTTTTATTTTTTTTTGAATTTTTCGAAAAAAAATAATAAAAAGCTTAAACATAAAATAAAATTACCTAATCTAAGCAACAAGATGAATCGTCAGTTATTCAAACATGAACAATCCCCGGCAACAGCGCCAAAAACTTGGTGCACGGAAATTGTGATTCACACTTTTCACAACTTCACACAACTAACCAGCAAGTGCACTGGGTCGTCCAAGTAATACCTTACGTGAGTAAGGGTCGATCCCACGGAGATTGTCGGCGTAAAGTAAGCTATGGTCATCTTGTAAATCTCAGTCAGGCGGATTCAAATGGTTATGAGGTTTTGATAATTAAAAGATAAATAAAACAGCAAATAAGATAAAGATACTTATGTAATTCATTGGTGGAAATTTCAGATAAGCGTATGGAGATGCTTTGTTGCTTCTGAACCTCTGCTTTCCTATTGCCTTGTTCCAACCATGCGTTACTCCCTTCCATGGCAAGCTGTAGGATCCTCTCAGTGAAAATGGTCTTCTACGGTTTCTGCACGGCTAATCAACTGTCAGATTTTTTTTCTCGGATGAAAAATACCAGGTACAGCTACTGCATGGCTAATCATCTATCGGTTCCCGCTAGCGTCGGAATAGGATCCATTGATCCTTTTGCACACTGTCACTTATGCCCAACATTCGTAGGTTTGAAGCTCGTCACAGTCATCCCTTCCCAGATCCTACTCAGAATACTACAGACAAGGTTTAGACTTTCCAGATCTCAGGAATGGCTGCCAATTGGTTCTAGCCTCTGCCACGAAGATACTAATGTCACGGACTCGGTTCGTGTATTAGATACCCAAGAGATACGCACTCAAGCTGTCGCCCAATGACTACGTTGAGCTCATATAGAACGGAAGTGGTTGTCAGGCACGCGTTCATAGAATTGAGAATAATGATGAGTGTCACGGATCATATCATTCTCCTGATTGAAGTACGAGTGAGTATCTTAGAGAAGAAGTAGGCATGAATTGAGAGAAAAACAGTAGTAATTGCATTAATTCATGAGTAACTAGGGTTTACAAAAAATGAGTAACTAAGTGCAGATAGTGCAGAAATCCACTTCCGGGGCCCACTTGGTGTGTTCTTGGGCTGAGCATTGAAGCTTTTTCGTGCATAGGCTGTTCTTGGAGTTAAACGCCAGCTTGGGTGCCAGTTTGGGCGTTTCACGCCAGCTTGGGTGCCAGTTTGGGCGTTTCACGCCAGAAAGTTTTAGGCTATCTTTTAGCGCCAGTTTAGGCCATCAAATCTCGGGCAAAGTATGGACTATTATATATTGCTGGAAAGCCCATGATGTCTACTTTCCAACTCAATTAAGATCGCGCCATTTGGGATTCTGTAGCTCCTGAAAATCTATTTCGAGTGCAGGAGGGTCAGAATCCAAGAGCATCTGCAGTCCTTTTTCAGCCTCTGAATCAGATTTTTGCTCAGGTCCCTCAATTTCAGCCAAAAAATACCTGAAATCACAGAAAAACACAAAAACTCATAGTAAAGTCCAGAAATGTGATTTTTGAATAAAAACTAATAAAAATATAATAAAAAATAACTAAAACATACTAAAAACTATGTAAAAATAATGCAAAAAAGGGTATAAATTATCCGCTCATCAGTTTCTCTGGAAATGAAGGTCCAAAACTGGCATTCAACGCCAGTACTACACCCTCTTCCTGGAGTTGGACACCCAAAAGGGAGTAACTGGCGTCCAATGCCCAAACAGGAGTCCAAGGCTAGCGTTTAACGCCCAAGAAGGTTCCTAGGACGTGGAGACACCCTTATCTCAACCCAAACACTCACCAAGTGGGCCCGGAAAGTGGATTTTTGCACTAAAAGACTAGTTTATCTTATTTTCTGTAATTCTTAGTTGCTAGACTAGTATATATAGAACAAAGATCACCCATGTTAGAGATCTTTGCCCATTCAAATCTTTCACGATTATTTTTTGTACGTTATGAGTCCCTAACCTCCTAGGTTAAGGTTAGGAGCTCTGCTGATTCTTATGGTTTAATAATATCACCATTCTATTTCAATCTATGCTTGATTCCATTGTAAGATTTATCTTCGTTCTTCATGCTAATGAATTGGGAGTGTAACTTGACTGTCATCCCTATTTCACATGGGTTCGTGCGAGTCCTTGACGGGACAGTACTGAACCACAAGTTTGATTATACATCTCTTAGATGGCTAATCCATGGCCTCATTGGGGACTTCTAGAGACATCAGTTCAGCCGAGGTGCGGGGCGATTAGGTCCTTTGGGGTATAGGCTAGAATCATTGGAGTAGCGTTCTTTGATCCGGAAGATCCGACCTTGTCTGTGGCACTTTGAGTAGGATCACTGGTGCACGAAAGTAGCTCCGCATGTTTCACCAGATGGACCGGCAAGTATACTGGGTTGTCCAAGTAATACCTCAGGTGAATGAGGGTCGATCCCACGGAGATTGTTGGTTTGAGCAAGTAGTGGTTATCTTGCAGATCTTAGTTAGGCGGATAGAAAATATAGTTTGTCATGGAAAAATGCATAAAACAGATAAATAAATAAAATGTTACTAGATAGGTGTGAAATCAATGGTATGAGAACGGTTGAGACTTCAGAGATGCTTTGTCTTTCCGGATTAACTTTTCTTACTGACTACTTCAATAACTTTCTGATTCCTTCAATGGCAGCCGTAAGTGATTAACTCATGTCCTCTCATCAAGTTAACCTCCTCTACTGCAGCAATTCACCATGTTGAAGTGACTCATGTCCTCTCATCAAGTCACCTCTAGGTTTCTCACTGTAGTAGAAGATGAAGCTCTAAGCAATCCACTCCCCTTCACGATACTACTCAAGGTGCCACAGACAGGGCAGATCTTTTGGATCAGAAAGTGCTGTTTCTCTAACTCTAGCCTTAACACCACAGAGACCTCACCTACCCATGGTCAACGGGATTTTATGTCACCTATCCAAAGTTGCCCAGGTACTCTATTGGAATTCGCACATAACCCATGTAGAACAAGGGTGATTGTCACGGTTCAACCTCAATTCATAAGATGTAGAACGAGAATGCATAAGAGAATAGATCAGACCTGTTAAACTAGAACAGTAATATTATAGATCCATGAAACTCAGCAAAGCTCCTAACCCTAACCTTAGGAGGTTAGTGACTCATACTGTACAAAAGTAGTGATGAATTCGAATGGGGGAGGAAGAAGATCCTAAACAAGGGTGATCTTCTCCTATATATACTAATCTACTAGTTAAGAATTACAGAAATAAGATAAACTAGTCTTGTAGTGCGAAAATCCACTTCTAGGGCCCACTTAGTGAGTGTTTGGGCTGAGCTTTGAGTGTCACCACGAGCTAGGACTACTTAGGGGAGTTCAACGCTGGCTAGGGACTCCCTTTTGGGCATTAGATGCCAGCTACTCCCTTTTGGGCGTTCAATGCCAGGAATAGGGTAGGTGGCTGGTGTTGAACGCCAGTTTTGGACCTTCATTTACAAAGCCAATTATGAACTATTATATATTTTCGGAAAGCCCTGGATGTTAGCTTTCTCTAGCCATTGAGAGCGCGGAATTTGGACTTCTGTAGCTCCAGAAATGTTCCTTTGAGTGCACGAAGGTCAGATCCTGACAGCATCTGCAGTGCTATCTCCATCTTTCAAAATTAGACTTTTGCTCAAGCTCCTCAATTTCAGCCAGAAAAAACCTGAAATCACCATAAAACACACAAACTCAAAGTAGAATCCAAAAATGTGAATTTAGCACTAAAACTTATGAAATCATAATAAAACTTAAACAAAACATAATGAAAACTATATGAAAATGATGCCAAAAAGTATATAAAATATTCGCTCATCAAAACACCAAACTTAAACTGTTGCTTGTCCCCAAGGAACTAAAAACAAAGTAGGATAAAAGGAAGAGATGGATACAATAAATCTCATAGTTTTCAATGAAGCTCAGTTCTAATTAGATGAGCGGGACTAGTAGCTTTTTGCTTCTGAATAGTTTTGGCATCTCACTATCCATTGAAGCTCAGAATAGTTGGCATCTTTAGGAATTTAGAATTCAGATGATATTATTGACTCTCCTAGTTCAGTTCTTTTTTATTCTTGAACACAGCTTCTTTAGAGTCTTGTCCGTGACCCTAAGCGCTTTGTTTTCCAGTATCACCATCGGATACATAAACGCCACAGACACATAACTGTGTGAACCCTTTCGAATTGTGATTCAGCTTTGCTAGAATCCCCAAAAAGTGGTGTCCAGAGTTCTTAAGCACACTCTTTGCTTTGGATCACGACTTTAACTGCTCAGTCTCAAGCTTTTCACTTGACACCTTCACACCACAAGCATATAGCTAGGGAAGCAGCTCATTTGAACTGTTTAGGCTAAGATTTTTCTTCTTTTAGGCCCTTCTAACTATTGATGCTCAAAGCTTGGATCCTTGCTCTTGCCTTTTGGTTTCAAGAGCTATTGGCTTTTTTCTCTTGCCTTTTGGTTTAAAGAGCTATTGGCTTTTTCTTTCTTTCTTTTTCTTTCTTTTTTTTTTCCACATATAATAATTTTTTTTATTTTATTGCTTTTTGCTTCTTTTTCTTGCTTCAAGAATCAATTTTTGGATTTTTCAGATTACCAATAATACTTCACTTTTATCATCATTCTTTCAAGAGCCAACATTCTTTTAACTCCAACATCAAATATGCACTATTTATTTCATGTATTCAGAGAGTAAAATTAATGCCACATCAATCTAATTGAACTATTCTTAATATATAACTCAAAATTCATGTATCTCACTTTTATTTTTCAAATAAAATTTTCTTTTAAGCAAGGTGAGAGATATATGGAATATTTCATAGCTTTAAGACATGTAAAGATGATCATGCACTAGAAACAGACAATAAGATAAAATACATTAAAAATAGAAAAATAACATAAGCAAACAAGAGATAAAAAGAATGGAACCACCTTAGTGACGGTGACTACTGCTCCCTCTAGAGAAGCTAATGAACCGCTTGATCTCTTCTATGTCGTACCACTGTCTCTGTTGTTCTTCTCTCATGGCTCTTTGATGTTCTCTTATTTCATGGAGGATGGTGGAGTGCTCTTGATGTCCCATCCTTAGCTGATCCATGTTAAAGCTTAACTCTCCTAGAGAGGTATGCCATTGGTCCCAAAAAAAATTTTGGGTGGGAAAATACATCCTTGAGGCATCTCAGGGATTTCTTGTTAAGGCGTTTCCACATGCTCTTGCTGTGGTCCATGTGCCGGCTCTCTAACATGCTCCATCCTTCTTTTGGTGATGGGCTTGTCCTCCTTAATGGGGATGTCTCCTTCTGTGACAATTCCGGCTGAATTGCATAGGTGACATATGAGGTAAGGGAAGCAGAGGCAAGTGCCTTTCCCTTCCTCTTCCTTAAGGTTTCACCAGTCTTTGGTGCCATACTTAGGAGTGGTAGAAGTAAAAAAGCAAAGCTTTTGTAACACCAAACTTAAGAGTTTTTCCCGTCCTCGAGCAGATATGAACAATTGGGAATGAGCGAGTAGAAGGAGAAGAAGAAACAGGGAGAGATAGGGGGTGAGGTAGGTGGGGTAGGTGGAGTTTCTGTGGAACCCACTGATCTTGGGAGGCTAGGGAATTCGAATTTCCTGCCCCCTTGTGGGCGTTGAACACCTAGTTTCTGCTCCTGGCTGGCGTTCAACACCAGCTTGATGCTCATTACAGGGCGTTGAACGCCTATTGGGGTGCTCCTTCCTGGCGTTCAACGCCAGCTATGTACTCCCTGGCTGGCGTTCAACGCCAGCTTTGCTGCTCCTCATAGGCGTTGAACACCCACTCTGGCCCCCTTGTCTGGCGTTCAACGCCAGTAAGGTCTCTGCTCTAGGGTGTTCTGTTTCTAGCTCTGACTATTTCTATTTCTGTTCTAACTATTGCACATGATCGTAAACATTAAAAAGCAAGGGAAAACTCTAAAAATAAACAAAAATAAACTCAAAATAAAATAAACAAAAGAAATAAGAACAGAAATACTCTACTCATGGTTAGGTTGCCTCCCAACAAGCTCTTCTTTAATGTTATTAGCTTGACACTTGATTGCTGACATTCTTCCTCTTCTTCTATTTTGTTAATAGAAATGACTCCATGGGACAAGAGGAGGACATTAGTGCCCTCATATTTGATTCTCCTTATTTGTTAGGGTAGGGGTTGTATCGTTTCTCCATCCCCTATACATCTTCCTCTTGGGACCTTCCTCCTTGGTGGGTGGTGACTGCCCAACACCAAACTTAAGTTTGATGTCTGGGGAAACTATACGAATTTTCACCAAGGGAGGAGGCTTCAGTATTGTACTCGCACGGAACCCATGTAGAACAAGGGTGATTGTCACGGGTCAACCTCAATTCATAAGATGAAGAATGAGAATGCATAAGAGAATAGAATCAGACATATTGAACTAGAATAGTAATATTATTGATCCATGAAACTCAACAGAGCTCTTAACCTTAACCTTAAGAGGTTAGTGACTCATACTATACAAAAGTAGTGATGAATTTGAATGGGGGAGGAAGAAGATCCTAAACAAGGGTGATCTTCTCCTATATATACTAATGTGCTAGTTAAGAATTATAGATATAAGATAAACTAGTCTTGTAGTGCAAAAATTCACTTCTGGGGCCCACTTGGTGAGTGTTTAGGCTGAGCTTTGAGTGTCTCCACAAGCTAGGACTCCTTAGAAGCATTGAACACTGGCTAGGGACTCTCTTTTGGGCATTGGACGCCAGCTACTCCCTTTTGGGCATTCAATGCCAGGAATAGGGTAGGTGGCTGGTGTTGAACGCTAGTTTTGGACCTTGGTGCAAGAAATTGTGATGATCAATGGCGCCAACAACTTGGTACGCACAATTGTAATCTCAACTCTTTGTCACAACTCTGCACAACTAACCAGCAAGTGCACTGGGTCGTCCAAGTAATAAACCTTACCTGAGTAAGGGTCAATCCCACGGAGATTGTCGGCTTAAAGCAAGCTATGGTCATCTTGTAAATCTCAGTCAGGCAGATTCAAATGGTTATGGAGAATCGATAATTAAAAGATGAATAAAACAAAAAATAGGATAGAGATACTTATGTAATTCATTGGTGAGAATTTCATATAGACGTATGAAGATGCTTTGTTCCTTCTGAATCTCTGCTTTCCTA
This sequence comes from Arachis ipaensis, assembly GCF_000816755.2. Classification (NCBI taxonomy): domain Eukaryota; kingdom Viridiplantae; phylum Streptophyta; class Magnoliopsida; order Fabales; family Fabaceae; genus Arachis; species Arachis ipaensis. Next base: position 39,049,093 of record NC_029786.2, read on the forward strand.
TTGCCTTCTTCCAATCATTCATACTCCTTTCCATGGCAAGCTTATATTGGGTTTCACAGTTGTCAATGGTTACCTCCCTTCCTCTCAGTGAAAATGGTACAAATGCGCTGTCACTGCATGGCTAATCAGCTGTTGGTTCTCGATCATGTTGGAGTAGGATCCATTGATCCTTTTGCGTCTGTCACTACGCCCAACACTCACGAGTTTGAAGCTCATCATAGTCATCCCTTCCCAGATCCTACTCGGAATACCACAGACAAGGTTTAGACTTTCTGAATCTCAAGAATGCTGCCAATTGATTCTAGCCTATACCACAAAGACTCTGATCTCATGGAATGGAAGGATCGGTTGTCAGGCGAGGCAACCATGCGTCATGAATCAGGAGGCTAAGAGATACGCACTCAAGTTATTGCAAGTAGAACGGAAGTGGTTGTCAGGCACGCGTTCATAGGTAAGAATGATGATGAGTGTCACGGATCATCACATTCGTCAGGTTGAAGAACGAGTGTATATCTTAGAGAAGAAATAGGCTTGAGTTGAATAGAAAAACAATAGTACTTTGCATTAATTCATGAGGAACCGTAGAGCTCCACACCTTAATCTATGGTGTGTAGAAACTCCACCATTGAAAATACAAAAGTAATGAAGGTATAGGCATGGCCGAATGGCCAGCCCCCATAAAGGTCTAAGATAGCATAAGACTAATCAAAGATTGAAAATACAATAGCAAAAGCTCCTATTTATAGAGAACTAGTAGCCTAGGATTTACAGAAATAATTAATTAATGCAGAAATCTTCCTCCGGGCCCACTTGGTGTGTGCTTGGGCTGAGCATTAAAGCTTTCACATGTAGAGACTTTTCTTGGAGTTAAACGCCAGCTTTTGTGCCAGTTTGGGCGTTTAACTCCAGCTTTTATGCCAGTTCTAGTGTTTTGACGCCAGAATTTCTATGCTGACTTAGAACACCGGTTTGGACCATCAAATCTCGGGCAAATATGGACTATTATATATTGCAGGAAAGCCCAGGATGTCTACTTTCCAACGCTATTGAGAGCGCACCAATTGGGTTTTTGTAGCTCCAAAAATTCTACTTCGAGTGCAGGAAGGTTAGAATCCAACAGCATCTGCAGTCCTTTTCCAGCCTCTGAATCAGATTTTTGCTCAGGTCCCTCAATTTCAGCCAGAAAATACTTGAAATCACAAAAAAATACACAAACTCATGAGATATTTGGATGTTTTCTCCATGAAGGATTATAGGTGTTTCCATAGGATTCTCCCATGTAATTCACCTCTTCCATTGCTGGGTTCTCAGGATCATAAGCTTCATCTTCGGGTGAAGCTTCTTTGGTACTGCCTGTTGCTGCTTGCATGCCAGACACACTTTGAGAAATCATATTGACTTGCTGAGTCAATATTTTGTTTTGAGCCAATATGGCATTCAGAGTATCAATTTCAAGAACTCCTTTCTTCTGATTTGTCCCATTATTCACAGGGTTCCTTTCAGAAGTGTACATAAATTGGTTATTTGCAACCATCTCAATGAGTTTCTGAGCTTCTGCAGGCATCTTCTTTAGATGAAGAGATCCTCCAGCAGAGCTGTTCAATGACATCTTGGACAGTTCAGACAGACCATCATAGAAGATACCTATGATGCTCCATTCTGAAAGTATGTCAGAAGGACACCTTCTGATCAATTACTTGTATCTTTCCCAAGCTTCATAGAGGGATTCACCTTCCTTCTGTCTGAAGGTTTGGACTTCCACTCTAAGCTTACTCAATTTTTGAGGTGGAAAAAACTTTACCAAGAAGGCATTGACTAGCTTTTCCCAAGAGTTTAGGCTTTCTTTAGGTTGTGAGTCCAACCATGTCCTAGCTCTGTCTCTTACAGCAAAAGGGAAGAGCATAAGTCTGTAGACCACAGGGTCAACCTCATTGGTCTTAACAGTATCACAGATTTGTAAGAATTCAGCTAAGAACTAATGAGGATCTTCTAATGGAAGTCCATGAAACTTGCAATTCTGTTGCATTAGAGAAACTAATTGAGGCTTACGCTCAAAGTTGTTTGCTCCAATGGCAGGGATAGAGATGCTTCTCCCATAGAAGTCGGGAGTAGGTGCTGTAAAGTCACCAATCACCTTCCTTGCATTGTTGGCATTGTTGTTGTTTTCGGCTACCATAGCTTCTTCTTATTTGAAAATTTCTGTTAGGTCCTCTACAGAGAGTTGTACTTTATCTTCTCTTAGATTTGTCTTCAAGGTCCTTTCAGGTTCAGGATCAGCTTCAACAACAATGCCTTTGTCCTTGCTCCTGCTCATATGAAAGAGAGGAGAAGAAAGTATGGAATCATCTATGTCACAGTATAGAGATTCCTTGAGGTGTTAGAGGAAAAGAAGAATAGAAAGAGGAGGTAGAGAGAAAGAATTTTCAAAAACAAATTAAAAAGATTTTGAAATAATTAAAAAAAATGGTTGATGATTTTTGAAAATTGAAATTGAGGTAATAGTTAATTGATTTTGAAAATGATTTTGAAATTAGAAATAAAAAAGATATGATTGAAAATTATTTTGAAAAAGATGTGATTGAGAAGATATGATTGAAAATCAAATTAAAAAAGAAAGTTTTAAAATTAAAGTTGATTACTTAACTAACAAGAAATTAGAAGATATGATTCTAGAATTTAAAATTTGATCCTTTCTTAATAGGCAAGTAACAACTTGAAAATTTTGAATTAAATCATTAATTGTAGCAAGGATTTTCGAAAAAAAATGGAAAGAAATTAATTTTGAAAAGATATTATTGAAAAGATATTATTTGAAAAAAATTTGATTTTGAAAAATTATGAAAATTTGAAAAAGATTTGATTTAAAAACAAAATCTTCCCTCTTGTGCCATCCTAGCGTTAAACGCCAAGAATGGTATCCATTCTGGCATTTATCGCCCAAAATACTACCTTTTTGGGCGTTTAATGCCCAGCCAGGTACCCTGGCTGGCGTTTAAACACCAGTTTTCCTTTTTCACTGGGCGTTTTGAACACCCAGCTTTTTCTGTGTAATTCCTCTGCTGTCTGTTCTGAATCTTCAATTCTCTGTATTATTGACTTGAAAAGACATAATTTTGAAAATTTTTTGAATTTTTTTTATGAGAAACAATCAAAATTCAACTAATCATGGAAAACTAAGATTAAACAAATAATGCATGCAATACACCAAACCTAGAAATTTTCATATTAAAAACACTAACAAATTGAGAATGCATATGAAAAACAACAAAATACATAAAACAAGAGAATTTAAAGATTAGAGCAAGGAAACCATTAAGAACAACTTGAAGATTAATGAAGAATAAAATTCATATATTTGAAAAATGCAAGAAGAATAAAGACATGCAATTGACACCAAACTTAAAAATTGACACTAGACTCAAACAAGAAACACAAATTATTTTTTGTTTTTGTGATTTTAAAATTCTTTTTTGTAATTTTTCGAAAATTAATTGGAAAAAGAGAAAATAAGGTATTCAAAATTTTTAATGAGAATTCCAAGAATCATGCAATGTTAGTCTAAAACTCCGGTCCAGGAATTAGACATGGCTTACTAGCCAGCCAAGCTTTCATTGAAAACTTCAGTCCAAAACACTAGACATGGCCAATGGCCAGCCAAGCTTTAGCAGATCATTACATTCAACAGCAAGATTGATAGAAATCAACAAGCTCTTGTGGTGATAGGTTGAAACCTCGGTCCAAAAGATTAGACATTGCTTCACAGCCAGCCAGACTTCAACAGATCATCATGAAACTCTAGAATTTATTCTTAAAAATTCTGAAGAACATAGAATAAATATATTTTTTTTGAGATTTTTTCGAAAATAAGAAACAAAAAGCTTAAACATAAAATAAAATTACCTAATCTAAGCAACAAGATGAACCGAGCAGATTGTCGGCTTGAAGCAAGCTATGGTCATCTTGTAAATCTCAGTCAGGCAGATTCAAATGGTTATGGAGAATTGATAATTAAAAGATGAATAAAACATAAAATAGGATAGAGATACTTATGTAATTCATTGGTGAGAATTTCAGATAAACGTATGAAGATGCTTTGTTCCTTCTGAATCTCTGCTTTCCTATTGCCTTCTTCCAATCATTCATACTCCATTCCATGGCAAGCTTATGTTGGGTTTCACCGTTGTCAATGGTTACCTCCCGTCCTCTCAGTAAAAATGGTCTAAATGCGCTATCACTGCACGGCTAATCAGTTGTTGGTTCTCGATCATGTTGGAATAGGATCCATTGATCCTTTTGTGTCTGTCACTACGCGAGTTTGAAGCTCGTCACAGTCATCCCTTCCCAGATCCTACTCGGAATACCATAGACAAGGTTTAGACTTTCCGGATCTCAAGAATGCTGCCAATTGATTCTAGCCTATACCACAAAGACTCTGATCTCATGGAATGGAAGGCTCGGTAGTCAGGCGAGGCAACCATGCGTCATGAATTAGGAGGCTAAGAGATACGCACTCAAGCTATTGCAAGTAGAACGGAAGTGGTTGTCAGGCACGCGTTCATAGGTGAGAATGATGATGAGTGTCACGGATCATCACATTCATCAGGTTGAAGAACGAGTGTATATCTTAGAGAAGAAATAGGCTTGAGTTGAATAGAATAACAATAGTACTTTGCATTAATTCCTGAGGAATAGTAGAGCTCCACACCTTAATCTATGGTGTGTAGAAACTCCATCGTTGAAAATACAAAAGTAATGAAGGTCTAGGCATGGCCGAATGGACAGCCCCCATAAAGGTCTAAGATAGCATAAGACTAATCAAAGATTGAAAATATAATAGCAAAAGGTCCTATTTATAGAGAACTAGTAGCCTAGGGTTTACAGAAATAAGTAATTAATGCAGAAATCTTCTTCCGAGCCCACTTGGTGTATGCTTGGGCTGAGCATTGTGCCAGCTTTCACATGTAGAGACTTTTTTTTGAGTTAAACGCCAGCTTTTGTGCCAGTTTGGGCGTTTAATTCCAGCTTTTATGCCAGTTCTGGTGTTTTGACGCCAGAATTTCTATGCTGACTTAGAACGCCAGTTTGGGCCATCAAATCTCAAGCAAAGTATGAACTATTATATATTGCTGGAAAGCCCAGGATGTCTACTTTTCACGCAATTAAGAGCGCACCAATTGGGCTTCTGTAGCTCCAGAAATTTCACTTCGAGTGCAGGGAGGTCAGAATCCAATAGCATCTGTAGTCCTTTTTCAGCCTCTGAATCAGATTTTTGCTCAGGTCCCTCAATTTCAGCCAAAAAATACCTGAAATAACAGAAAAATACACAAACTCATAGTAAATTCCAGAAATGTGATTTTTGAATAAAAACTAATAAAAACATAATAAAAATTAACTAAAATATACTAAAACATACTAAAAACAATGCCAAAAAGCGTATAAATTATCCGCTCATCAAACCTTCATTTCCAAAGCAAAGTATAAACTATTATATATTTCTGGAAAGCCCTGGATGTTAGCTTTCCATAGCTAATTGAAAAACAAGAACATGCAAGACTTAATACCAAGAACAAAAATTAAACAAAGAAAATAAAAAATATTTTTGAAAAGGTTTTAAAATTTTCGAAAAAAAAATAAGAAAGAAGAAAACTAAAATTAAAAAACTCAAACAAAATCAAAGACTAAACAAAGAAAAGAAAAATATTTTTTTAAAAAAAAGTTTTTAATTTTTCGAAAATTGAAGAAGAAGAAAATAAAATTAAAAGAATAAAATAAAATAAAATAAAATAAATTACCTGATCTAGGGAACAAGACAATCCGTCAGTTTGTCCAAACTCGAACAATTCCCGGCAACGGCGCCAAAAACTTGGTGCGTATGATCCCCACAATTTTGTATAGCAGTACCAGCAAGTCCACTGGGTCGTCCAAGTAATACTTGAGCGAGTCCAGGTCGATCCCACGAAGATTGTTGGCTTGAAGCAAGCTATGGTTATCTTGTAGGTCTTAGTCACGTAGATCAGAAGTTTTATATGTTTTCATTCATAAAGAAAAACTATTTATAAGAGGAATAAAGAAAAAAGAGGTAGAAAATACTGATAGGAATAGGGTTAAGGATTGGAGTTGCTTTGTCTTTCTGAATTAACTTCGATACTACTGTCTTCTTTGCTTGTGAATGATCTTGTCCTATGGCAGGCTGTATGTGATCAAAGCCATTGCCTGTGGTCATTGATCTCCTCTGCTCCAGATCAAACGCCATTACCCGTGGTCATTCAATCTGACGGAGGATGAAGCTCTAGCAGTTCATTCTCTTGGTGATCCTACCCAAAATGCCACAGACAAGGTTGAATCTTCCGGATTAGAGAATGCTATTTCTTTGGATTCTAGCCTATACCATGAAGACCCTAATCTCCCCAGAAATCGGCTAAACTGGTGTCTCGCGAAGTCCCCAACGAAGTCGTGGATTAACCATTTGAGAGATGTATAAACATAGCTGTTGGTCCATGCTTTCCGGCCATGTATTCACACGAACCCAAGTAGACGCGGGTGTTTGTCAGGCACGTTTGTCTTAATGTGATGAACAGAGCTAATTTGTCAGATCATCCTATTCACCACAATGAAGATCGGATATACATCTTAGAGATAAATCAAACACGGATCGAAGAAGAAACAGTAATACTTTTATTAATTCATAAGACTCAGCAGGGCTCCTCCCCTCAACCTAGGAGATTTAGAAACTCATACTGATGTAAAAACACATTGTAAAAAGAAAATAATGATGAATGATAGTATAAGTGTACGAATAACATGAATCTAATCCCTTAAATACTAAATAAATGACTAGTAAGGGTAAAACAGTCTTTTTAGTGCTAAAATCCACTTCTGGGGTCCACTTGGTGAGTGTTTGGGTTTAGCTTTGATGAGATCCACGTGCTATGAGGTCTCTGGGTGTGGAACGCCAGCTAGGGGGTCCTCTTTGGGCGTTTGTACATTGGTCTCTGCTCTTTTGGGCGCTGGACGCCTGGAAGGGGGCAGGTAGCTGGCGTTGGACGCCAGTTTTGGGCCTTATAATCCGAAGAAAAGTATGGACTATTATATATTGCTGGAAAGCTCTACAAGTCAGCTTTCTATAGTCGTCAAGAGCGCCCGATTTGGACTTTTTCACCTCTAGAAAAGCTCTTCTAAATGCAAGGAGGTCAGATCCGGACAGCATCTGCAGTGCTTTCTCTGTCTCTAAATCAGACTTTTGCTCCAGCTCCTCAATTTCAGCCAGAAAATACCTGAAATTTCATAAAAGCACATAAAATCATAGTAGAATCCAAAAATGTAAATTTAGCACTAAAACCTATAAAAGCTTAATAAAAACTAAACAAAAACTACTAAAAACTATATGAAAATGATGCCAAAAAGCGTATAAAATATCCGCTCATCACCGGGGATCAAAACTAGGTCACCCGCGTGACAGGCGGGAATACTCACCACTATTCAAAAACTTAAAAGAGCAAAACCGTCGGTTAAGAATTTTTTCTCGGTAAAAGAGAAATAACCTCGTTGCAAGTATAGTTCCAAACTGACAAGTAATGCTCAATCAAAGTTTAATTTGTTTGTCACGAGCGCAAACCAATAAAAATACCAAGAGTATTAGGTCTCGGGTCGTCTCTCAAAGGAATTGCAGTGAGGTGCGCACATTATTGGTAATGGTATCCAAGGGGTGGTTTGCAAATAAAAGGACAAGAAATTAAATGACAAGAAAGTAAAGCAAACAATTAAAGAGAGCAAGTAATAAAGAGAGAGACATTCATTGCAAGGATTGAGAATATAGGCTTTCTATCCTAGTCATCAATTATGAAACAATAAATAACAAGAGCTAATCCTATTTAGTCCTCTCCAGCATAGGAAGAAGGTGTAATGTTATCTTCACTTGAGAGAAAGTCAAATAAGACTAGTTAATCTTAATCCAAAAGTCCTAATCAACTTACTAATTGAATTAGCAAAAGATTAGAGTCAATGGAAACAATATTAGCTAACAACTCTAGATCACCAATCTAAATTGGGTATTGATGACTCAAGATTACCCAATTTCTCTTTTCAAGCCAAGAATGCTCAAAAACTACTCTAACATCCAACCAAGCATTTTGTCAAACACTTGGAAGGCGTAAAATAAAAGCATGGTAAAATTGCAAGAATAATAAATATACAACCACCAATTGCAATGAAACAATAATAACAACTCAATTAAACAATAAAAAAACATAAAACATAAATTGTATTAAAGGAAAATCCAAATCCAACAAGAGTGCATAAACATAAAAGTGACCAAAATGAGAAATTAACAAGAAGAAATAGGAAAATCAAGACAATAGAACAAAAAATTGTAAAGAAAACAAGATGGAAACAAGAAATTAAACCTAGATCTAAGAGAAATTAACCTAATTCTAGAGAGAAGAGGGAGCTTCTCTCTCTAGAAAACTACCTACAACATGATACTAAGCTAATCTAATTACTCTCCCTTTGTCCAATCTTCAATTCTGCATGAAATAGCCTTAGAAATGAGTTGGATTTTGATGGGTTATTTTTGTGGAAAAACGAATTTCTCCAAAACACCCAAAACTAAGCGGCAAGTGCACCGGGTCGCATCAAGTAATAATAACTCACGGGAGTGAGGTCGATCCCACAGGGATTGAAGGATTGAGCAATTTTAGCTTAGTGGTTAATTTAGTCAAGCGAATCAAGATTTGGTTGAGAGATTTGTGATTTACAGAATTTAAATTGCAGAGAAAGTAAAGGGAGTGGGTAAATTGCATGAAAGTAAAGAGAGCTGAAATTTAAAGTGTTGATTCTTAAAGAACAAGAAATTAAATGGCAGAAACTTAGAACGCAAGAAATGTAAATTGCAAAATCTTAAATTGCAAGAAATGTAAATGGCTTGAATTGTAAAGGGAATTGGAAATTGGATTTGCAGAAATTAAACAAGGGAAAGTAAAATTCAACAAGCAGAGAAATAGAAGATAACTTGGATTGAATCGGATCTAAAAACAGAAATGTAAATGAGATTGAAAAAGCATTAAACAGAGGATGTAAAATTGGAATTCAGATCACAGGACCCAAGAGACTAGATAACCAAGTCTAGATCTCAATGCCTTCCTAGATCCAACAAGAACAATTGCAAAGGAAATGTAAATTGCAAAGAAAGTAGATGAAGAAGCAATTAACCGAAACTGAAATTCAATTAAGCAGAGAATTAAACAAGATCCCAAGGTAAGAATGAAACAGAATTCCTTCAATTCTCCAACCCAAGATCCAAGATAAGTGTAATTGAAATTGAAAGCAAGAAAACTAAGAGGAAGGGAATTCAATTCTCCTTCCCCGAGACTTAGAAATTAAAATTCACTCAACACCAAAAGCTCTCCGAAAACTCTTTATGAAAACTAAAAGGGAAAGCTCTCTTAAAAACTTAAATCCTATGCTATTTATACACTTTCTTCAAATGGTCTTCAAGCCTTCAATTGGGCCTTTGCTCTTGATGGAATTGGGTTGATAGAGGCCTTGGTTGATTGCTCTTGGAGTTTGGAAAAGAACCGAATTGAACCGGGTTTGGAATCATGAAAGCTTGAGTAAAAGTTTGAGTAAAAGTTTGAGGCAAACTTTTACTCAAAATTTTCACATCAGCCACCCCATTTTGCTGATACCAACGTTTGGGCAAAAGTTTGGGGTCAAACTTTTGCTCAAACGTTGGCCTCCCCTTGCACACTCATGGCGCCAACGTTTGCCAAAAAGTTTGAGGCAAACATTGGCGAAAACTTTTGCTCTCCAGGGTGTTGATTTATGATGCCAAAAGTTTGCCAAAAAGTTTGAGGCAATGGGGTCAAACTTTTGCTCCAACGTTGGCCTCCCCTTGCACACTCATGGCGCCAACGTTTGCCAAAAAGTTAGAGGCAAATGTTGGCGCAAACTTTTGCTCTCCAGGGTGTTGATTTGTGATGCCAAAAGTTTGCCAAAAAGTTTGAGGCTAACTTTTGCTCCAGCTTTTCGCCCAAAAGTTTGCCCAAAAGTTTGAGGCAAACTTTTGGTCCAGCTTTTTGCTCCTTGGTTCATTTCCACTTATTCCAAAAGTTTGAGCTAAAGTTTGAGGCAAACTTTTGCTCAAACTTTTTGTCCTCTCTTCCTCCTAGCCATTCCTTCTTGCTTCAACCTTTCTCCAAGCTTTCTTCACCTATCATTAATCAACCAAACACATCAAAGCTATGCTCAAAATCATGAGCTAGTAGCTTTTTGCTTCTGAACAGTTTTGGCATCTCACTTTATCCATTGAAGCTCAGAGTGATTGGCATCTATAGGAACTCAAAATTCAGATAGTGTTATTGACTCTCTTAGTTCAGTGTGATGATTCTTGAACACAGCTTCCTTATGAGTCTTGGCCGTGGCCCTAAGCACTTTGTTTTCCAGTATTACCACCGGATACATAAATGCCACAGACACATAACTGGGTGAACCTTTTCAGATTGTGACTCAGCTTTGCTAAAGTCCCCAATTAGAGGTGTCCAGAGTTCTTAAGCACACTCTTCTTTTTGCTTTGGACCTTGACTTTAACCGCTCAGTCTCAAGTTTTCACTTGACACCTTCACGCCACAAGCACATGGTTAGGGACAGCTTGGTTTAGCCGCTTAGACCAGGATTTTAGCCCTTTAGGCCCTCCTATCCACTGATGCTCAAAGCCTTGGGATCGTTTTCATTTGCCCTTGCCTTTTGGTTTTAAGGGTTATTGGCTTTTTCTGCTTGCTTTTTCTCTCTTTTTTTTTTTGTCTTTTTTTTTCTTCAAGCTTTGTTCTTTGCTGCTTTTTCTTGCTTCAAGAATCATTTTTATGATTTTTCAGATTATCAATAACATGTCTCATGTTCATCATTCTTTCAAGAACCAACATATTTAACAGTCTTAAACAACAAATTCAAAAGACATATGCACTGTTCAAGCATTCATTCAGGAGACAGAAAGCATTGCCACCACATTTAACTAATTAGAATTTCTCTTATTAAAATTCGAAATTTTATTGCCTCTTATTCAAAAGATCTACTACTTTATTCATGTTTGCTGATGATGAGAAAAATAAACTATAGCTTAATTGGAGATAAAATCAAAATAGATACTAATTACTACTATATGACTCCTAAGGTAAACTTCTATAAGGACACTGTCACAGAGTTAAGGCAGAAATTGGAAATTAACAACCTTTATTCTTGGGGAACGGGGGTTCCTCTGATCCTTGGGGTGCTTGGTCCTACAAGAGAAGACTTTTGGCGCTTCAGTTCCCTTAAGTCACGCCCCTGCTCCTCTTGTTCTTTAAACATATAGGTCAGCATTTGACTGTGTTCCTTCTGTTCCTTTATTATTTGCTCCATAGCTTCCCGTATTTTGGTAACGGACGTCTCAAGATACTCCCAGTATTCAGATTGAGGGATCTCTGGGAGGAATTCCTGTGCTCTCTTCTTGATGGGGTCCTCCTGTGCTTGTTGTTTTTCCATTGATGCTTTGGTGATTGGCTTTTCAATTAGGATATACTTAGTTATTCCCATCCTTACTCCAGCATCCTTGCAGAGCAGAGAAATCACGCTTGGATAAGCCAACCTGGCCTCTTTAGAATTTTTGTTAGCAATTTTGTAGATTTTAGTTGAAATCAGCTGATGAACCTCCACTTCCTTCCCCATGATGATGCAATGGATCATCACTGCTCTTTTAACTGTGACTTCAGAACGGTTGCTAGTGGGCAACAGAGAACGCCCAATGAAGTCCAGCCATCCTCTGGCGACTGGTTTGAGATCCTCTCTCTTGAGTTGATTTGGGACACCCTTTGTGTTGGTGGTCCACCTGGCTCCAGGGATACATATGTCTTCTAGAATCTTATCCAGGTCAATGTCTGCTCTCATCATCCTCCTATTGAAGGAGTCCGGATCATCCTTTAGCTGAGGTAGCTTTAAGATCTCCCTGATCTTGTCAGGGGTGGTATGAACAATCTTTCCTCTGACCATTGTCCGAAATTCATAGAATGCAGTTCCAGATAGTTTTTGCTTGTCAGTTTGCCACATATTAGCATAGAACTCCTGGACCATGTTCCTTCCCACTTTCGTTTCAGGATTAGCTAGGACTTCCCAGCTCCTGATTCGAATTTGCTCCTGGATCTCCGAATATTCATCTTCTTTCAGATC
>NC_029786.2:39061438-39081542 GCF_000816755.2 Arachis ipaensis
AGCAAAAGAAAAGAAAGGAGAGGGATAGAAGGAGAGCTAGGTGCAATTGTTGATGGAGGAGGAGGGAGGCCGAACCCAAATTTAAAGGGATGGGGGGTGGGTTTTCGAAAAATTGGAAAAGATAAGATAAAAAGATTGAGTTGAAAAAGATAAGATAAAAGATATAGTTTAATTTTGAAAAGATATGATAGATTTTTGAAAAAGATAAATCTGAATTTTGAAAAAGATAATATGAAGATTTGAAAAAGATATGGATTAGTTTGAAAAGATTTTAGAGTGAAAAAGATAGATTTGTTTTCAGAAAAGATTTGAAAAGAGTTGGATTGAATTTGAAAAAATGGATTTTTAGAAATTAAGGATTTTAGAAATCAGGGTTCTTAACATGTTCATGTGAAAATCATGCATTGAAACATAAAATTGGAAATTAGAATGGAAATACGTGTGAAAAAATGGATTTGGCTCCTCCTTGCTGTCCTGGGGTTTGAACGCCCAAACACTGCCTGTTTTGGGCGTTCAGCGCCCAATTGCTGTTCTCCTGGGCGTTCAACGCCCAGCTGCTGCCATTACTGGCGTTCAACGCCCAGTGGGTGCCCCTTTCTGGCGTTGAACGCCCAGATTGCTACTATTACTGGCGTTCAACGCCCAGTGGATGCCCATTTTGGGCATTGAACGCCCAAAATATACTTTTAATGGCGTTTTCTTGCCAGTGAGCTCTTTTTCTCTGTTTTGTGTGCCGAGGTCTTCTGTAAATGATTATTTACCTTGTTGTCAATGAACCCTATATAAACAAATAAAAATAAAAATAGAGAATAGGGCAAAATGCTTAGAGGATTGTTGCCCCATGGCTGGGTTGCCTCCCAGCAAGCGCTTCTTTATTGTCTTTAGCTGGACCTTGCTGAGCTTTTAATCTAGCTTCAGCCTTGAGCATTCTTGCTCGATGTTGCCTTCAAGATAATGCTTGATTCTCTGTCCATTGACAATGAACTTCTTATCAGAATCAATATCTTGAAGCTCCACATAACCATATGGTGACACATTTGTAATCACGTATGGTCCCCTCCACCGGGATTTCAGTTTCCTGGGGAATAGCCTGAGTCTAGAGTTAAACAACAGGACCTTCTGTCCTGGTTCAAAGATTCTAGATGACAGCTTTTTGTCATGCCATTTTTTTGATTTTTCTTTATAAAGCTTGGCATTTTCGAAAGCTGTGGATCTGAATTCCTCTAGCTCGTTTAGCTAGAGCAATCGTTTTTCTCCTGCTAATTTGGCATCAAAGTTTAGGAATCTGGTTGCCCAGTAGGCCTTATGTTCCGATATTTAAGAGCAGCATGGTCAGTATACACAATCACTTTTGATCCTACTAAGTATAATCTGAACTTGTCAATGGCATAAACCACTGCAAGTAGTTCTTTTTCTGTGGTTGTGTACTTTTTCTGGGCATCATTTAGAACGTAACTGGCATAATAGATGACATGCAGAAGCTTGTCATGCCTCTGTCCCAATACTGCACCAATGGCATGATCACTGGCATCACACATTAGCTCAAATGGTAATGTCCAGTCTGGTGCAGAAATGACTGGTGCTATGACCAGCTTAGCTTTCAGCGTTTCAAACGCCTGCAAGCACTTTGTGTCAAACACAAATGGCGTGTCAGCAGCTAGCAGATTGCTCAGAGGTTTTGCGATTTTTGAAAAATCCTTTATAAATGAAGGTATTTGCTCAAGTGCTTCTGCAAATGGAATCTTTATTTCAAGAGTCCTGAGGTAATCTGCAAAGCGAGTAAATTGCTTATCCTGCTCCTCTTTCCGGAGTTTTTGAGGATAAGGTATCTTGGCTTTATATTCTTCAACCTTAGTTGCTGCAGGTTTATTGCCTACAGAAGTGGTTGAAGAAGCCTTTTTAGAGGGGTTGTTATCAGCATTTGTGTGTGTCTGATCCCTCACTGGCACTTGAGTGCCAGAGTTAGAAGCTGGGGTGAAACTGGACGCCAGCTCCTTGTCTGCTCCTGGCGTCTAAACGCCAGAACTGTGCCCTTTTTGGGCGTTCAGCGCCAGATCCTGCCTATTTTGGGCGTTCAACGCCAGATCCTTGCCCATTTCTGGCATTGAACGCCAGTCCTGCTGTATTTCTGGCATTGAACGCCAGTTTTGGCCATGGTCTGGGCGTTCAGCGGCAGCCTTCCACCAATTTTCTGGCGTTTTAGTGCCAGAATTATTTTTCCCTGGGCTCTTACTGTCCTCAGGTGAATTTTGGGTGGTTTGCTCATTTCTTAGCTTTTTGCTACCTTGAAGTGGGGTATTTAATGTTTTCCCACTTCTTAGTTGAACTGCTTGGCATTCCTCTGCTATTTGCTTTGACAGCTGCTGCTTTGTTTGCTTAAACTGTTCATCCATATGTATATTAGCCATCCTGGTCTCTTGTAACCTTTCTTTAAATTCGGCTAGCTGCTTTGTCAGAAAGTCCAATTGCTGATTGAATTCAGCAGCTTGTTTCACAGGACTGAGTTCAGCAGTTACTATTTTAACCTCTTCATTCATGGAAGGGTTGCTGCTTAGGTACAGATGCTGATTCCTGGCAACTGTATCAATGAGCTCTTGAGCCTCTTCAATTGTCTTTCTCATATGGATAGATCCACCAGCTGAGTAATCAAGAGACGTCTGAGCTCCTTCTGCAAGCCCATAATAGAAGATGTCTAACTGAACCCACTCTGAAAACATTTCAGAGGGGCATTTTCATAGCATCTCTCTGTATCTCTCCCAGGCATCATAAAGAGATTCATTATCTCCTTGCTTGAAGCCTTGGATGTCCAGCCTTAGCTGTGTCATCCTTTTTGGGGGGAAATATTGATTCAGGAATTTTTCTGTCAGCTGTTTCCATGTCCTTATGCTGGCCTTAGGTTGGTTATTCAACCACCTCTTAGCTTGATCTTTTACAGCAAATGGAAACAGTAATAGTCTGTAGACATCCTGATCTATTTCTTTATCATGTACTGTGTCAGCAATCTGTAGAAACTGTGCCAGAAACTCTGTAGGTTCTTCCTGTGGAAGACCGGAATACTGGCAATTTTGCTGCACCATGATAATGAGCTGAGGATTCAACTCAAAGCTACTGACTCTAATGGAGGGTATGCAGATGCTACTCCCATATGAAGCAGTAGAGGGGTTAGAATATGACCCCAGAGTCCTCCTGGACTGTTCATTTCCGCTTAGGTCCATGATGGAGAAAGAGAGATGATGTAAAATAGAAAAAATATTTTTTTATTTATTTCTTTATTAATTTATTTCAAAAATAAAATAAATCAAAATAAAATAAATAAAAATGAGTAAAAGATTTTCGAAAAAGTGAGGAGAGAGAAAGTGGTTAGGAGATTTTGAAAAAGATATGATGATTTTTTTTCTTTTTGAAAAAGGTTTTAAATTTTGAAAAAAAAAATCTGAATTTTAGAAATAGATTTTGAAAGTTTGCTTTTAAAATAGAGACAAAAGATATTTTTGATTTTTTAAAGGAAAGAGAAAAACAATAAGATAGCACAAGATTTAAAATTTTTAGATCTAGTGTTCCTTATTTTCGAAAATTTTGGAGGGAAAACACCAAGGAACACCAAACTTAAAAATTTTAAGATCAAGTCACAAGGAAAACTCAAGAACACCAAACTTAAAATTTTTAGAAAACCAAAATAAATTTTCGAAAAACACAGAAAAATCAACAAGAAAACACCAAACTTAAAGTTTGGCACAAAATTTTATAGAGAAAATATTATTTATGAAAAAGGTTTTAAAAAGAGTGAACCAAACTGCCACGGGCTTAGACTAACGCTCTAGCCAATTGGGCAGTAAATGTAACACTTGTTTTAAAGAAGGATATTTTTAACCAAGAACAATAATAAGAGACTCTAGACCAAAAAGAAAAATTTTCCTAATCTAAGCAACAAAATAATCCGTCAGTTGTTCAAAGAAGGTGATGAGTGTCACAGATCATCACCTCCATCACAGTCAAGCGCGAATGAACATCTTAGATAGGAACAAGCGTGTTTGAATGGAAAACAGAAATACTTGCATTAATTCATCGAGACACAGCAGAGCTCCTCACCCCCAACAATGGGGTTTAGAGACTCATGCCATCAGAGAATACAAAGTTTAGATCTAAAATGTCATGAGATACAAAATAAGTCTCTAAAAGTTGTTTTTATACTAAACTAGTAGCCTAGGTTTACAAAATAGGAGTAAACTATGATGGATGATGCAGAGATCCACTTCTAGGGCCCACTTGGTGTGTGCTGGGCTGAGACTTAAGCAGTTCACGTGCAGAGGCCATTTGTGGAGTTGAACGCCAGTTTTTATGCCAGTTTGGGCGTTCAACTCCAGCTTTTGATCCTTTTCTGGCGCTGGACGCCAGAATTGGGCAGAGAACTGGCGTTGAACGCCAGTTTACGTCATCTATCCTTGTGCAAAGTATAGACTATTATATATTGCTGGAAAGCCCTGGATGTCTACTTTCCAACGCAATTGGAAGCATGCCATTTTGAGTTCGGTAGCTCCAGAAAATCTACTTTGAGTGCAGGGAAGTCAGAATCCAACAGCATCAGCAATCCTTTTTCAGCCTGAATCAGATTTTTGCTCAGCTCCTTCAATTTCAGCCAGAAAAATACCTGAAATTATAGAAAAATACACAACTCATAGTAAAGTCCAGAAATATGAATTTTTCCTAAAAACTAATGAAAATAGACTAAAAACTAACTAGAACTCAAAACTATATGAAATTAACCCCAAAAAGCGTATAAAATATCCACTCATCACCTCTCATTATTCCTTTATCCTTGGCTATTATTTTGTTCATAAGCTTTATTTGAGTGTCATGTGTAGCAAGTTCATTTTCTTTTCTTTATACTTGACACATTATTCACTATAGACACTTGGCTCACATTCCTTCTTAGAACATTGATGCCCAGCACCTCTTTGGGCTACTAAATGCCTTGTAGTTAGGTTGCTCTTGATAGTGGACTTTCAGCTGATGATCCTGGGTTAGTTAACCCAAGTCATCAAGTGTTGATGCACTCCAAAGAGCTTAATAATCCAAGCAGATCCTAATACAAAGACACCACAGGCATATATTCTAAGGTTCAAGCTATTGGTGCCCAGCATTGTTTCTTTTTGTTTTCTTTTGTTCTGCCACTCTTTGGCTATTTCTTTTTCTCCCCTTTTTTCTTTCTTTTTGTTTTTCTTTCTAACCAAGGATTTTTATTTGATTGAGATTCATAGACAGTAGGCCACTTTATACTTAGAAGGAGACATCCTAGTTCTTTTATTCACTAAAGTGAACTATTATACAATTACACACACACCACCACTTACTTTTATTGTACTACTATCTAACAGAGAACTATCTCACTTCACATTCAAACATTTCTTTTATTGAATTAAAGATGCAGGGGACAAAACATACTTTTTGTTCAGTGAAAGTAAACACACAAGCACACACACAGACTAGCTTACTTATTTTAAGAGTGATTCTACTTGTATTAGATGAACACTTTAACAAAACACAAGTCAAAACATTTTTCAACAGCAAGAGTTAAGTGTAAATACAACCTATTGGTTTGCAGTTCCTTTGTTCTTCCTTCTGTTGTGCCCTTTTGAGTTATGATGCATAGTGTCTTCAAATGGTGGTGAATTCCCTGTACAATTATTAAAAATTGCTTGCTTCTCAAGCCCTTAGATGACCAGTTAGTATGCATGAGTTGAGTGTGGCTTGTGGATTTAATTTAGTGTGGGAACACCAAACTTAAGTTCTTGCCACTTCTCTGGATACAGCAGGTTAACTCTAGGCAAAATCTTGTGTCCTTGCTAAAGGCTATGAAGTTAAGACTAAAAAGCAGTTAAGTGGTTGAATAATCTATTTGATTGCTTGGAACCAACAATGTGCAGGAAGTTAGAATGTGCTTTTGAATGAGGTTTTGGTGGAACACCAAACTTAGAATCCTCCATTCTCCCTTAAGTTGTTTTTGGTGTGCAACACCAAACTTAGCTCCTTGCAATACATATCAATTATTCAACATTTTTATTGAAAAAGCTATGAAAAGAAAACTACCTCAGGTTGGGTTGCCTCCCAACAAGCGCTCTTTTATTGTCACTAGCTTGACATCCTTCAATTCCTTTCAAGAAGGCTGTAGGTTCTGGACCTCTTTTTCCTTATCCCATTGTCCTCCCAAGTACAGTTTTGCTCTGTGACCATTTGCTGTGAATTGATTCTTTGTTGCTTCATCTAGCAGTTCAATGCTCCCATAAGGAAAAACCTTTGTCACCAAGTATGGGCCAGTCCATTTAGACTTAAGTTTGCCAGGGAAGATCTTAAGCCTTGAGTTATACATGAGCACTTACTCCCCTGGCTTGAACTCCTTCTTTATGATCTTCTTATCATGCCACCTCTTAGCTCTTTCCTTGTATTTCTTAGCACTCTCATAAGCTTCTATCCTGAATTCATCTAACTCATTTAGTTGCAACAACCTTTTTTCTCCTGCAGCTTGGGAATCAAGGTTGAGGAGTTTAGTGGCCCAAAAAGCTCTGTGTTCAAGCTCTACAGGGAAGTGGCAGGATTTGCCATACAATAGCTGAAAGGGTGACTTGCCAATAGGGGTTTTGAAAGCTGTCCTATATGCCCATAATGCATCTTCTAGCTTCCTAGCCCAATCTTTTCTTGTGCTTCCCACTGTTTTCTCAAGGATCTTCTTTAATTCCCTATTTGCTAGTTCAGCCTGGCCATTAGTCTGAGGGTGGTAAGGTGTGGCCACTTTATGGATTACTCCATATTTGTGGAGGAGTTTCTCCATCTGTTTGTTGCAAAAGTGACCACCACCATCACTAACAAGACCCTTTGGCACTCCATATCTTTTTCGTTCACGGGCTGAGAGGCTTGTTGAATTGTTTCATGTGGTAACCTCGACAAATGGTCAGCAACCCAGTTTTCAGTGCCCTTCCTGTCTCTTACCTCAATGTCAAACTCTTGTAAGAACAATATCCACCTGATAAGTCTTGGTTTAGCATCCTGTTTTGACATCAAATACTTAAGTGCAGCATGGTCAGTATAAGCCACAACTTTGGATCCTATCAAGTATGATCTAAACTTATCAAATGCATAAACTACAACTAGAAATTCCTTCTCTGTTGTGGTATATTTTTTTTGGGCCTCATTCAACACTTTACTTGCATAATATATGACATGATGTAAGTTTCCCTTCTTTTGCCCAAGTACAGCACCAATTGCAAGGTCACTTGCATCACACATGAGTTCAAAGGGTAACTTCCAATCTGGAGGTGTGATGATTGGTGCTGTTATGAGTCTATTTTTTAAAGTTTCAAAGGCTTGCTGGTAGTTTTCATCAAAAACAAAAGGGTTATCAAGCATTAATAGATTACTCAAAGGTTTGGCTATTTTTGAAAAATCCTTGATAAACCTTCTGTAAAATCCGGCATGCCCCAAGAAACTTCTAACAGATTTCACATTAATTGGTGGAGGGAGTTTTTCTATGATCTCAACCTTTGCCTTGTCGACCTCTATCCCTTTTCTTGAAATTTTATGACCAAGAACAATCCCTTCAGGTACCATGAAGTGGCATTTCTCCCAATTCAAAACCAAATTAGTTTCTTGGCACCGTTTCAAGGCAAGGGTTAAATGGTTTAGGCAAGCATTGAAATTATCACCAAAAACAGAGAAATCGTCCATGAAGACCTCTAAAAATTTTTCGACCATATCAGAGAAAATGGAGAGCATACACCTTTGAAATGTGGCTGGGTGTTGCAAAGCCCAAAGGGCATCCTCCTGTATGCAAAGACTCCAAATGGACATGTAAAGGCAGTCTTCTCTTGGTCCTTGGGATCCACCACGATTTGATTGTATCCAGAATATCCGTCCAAAAAGCAATAATAGGTATGGCCGGCTAATCTCTCCAGCATCTGATCAATGAATGGGAGAGGGAAATGGTCTTTCCTGGTAGCATCATTTAATCTTCTATAGTCTATGCACACTCTCCACCCAGTCACTGTTCTAGTAGGGATCAACTCATTCTTTTCATTAGTGATGACCGTCATTCCTCCTTTCTTTGGTACAACTTGAACCGGGCTTACCCATTTTCTTCATTTTGCCCCCATGTAGATGATGGTTGGCTTGTGTTAACTGCTGCAACTTGGAGACTATCAATCCTCTTGGCCATTTGCTCAAATTGTTATTGAATTTGCTGCTGCATCATCTTGTTTTGAGCCAAGATTGAGTCCACTCCTTCTAGCTCCATTACTCCTCTCCTTTGTGATGGTTGGCGATTTCTTTGGTGAGCAAAGAAATATTGATTGTTGGCCACCATGTCAATAAGATTTTGAGCTTCTTCTGCTATTTTCATCAGTTGCAATGATCCTCCAGCTGAGTGGTCAAGTGATTCTTGAGCCTTTAGAGTGAATCCTTCATAGAAGTTCTGTAGCTTGTTCCACTCAGTTAACATTTCTGGTGGACATTTCCTCAATAGAGCCTTGTATCTCTCCCATGCTTCATACAGATTTTCAGCATCCAATTGTGTGAATGTTTACACCTCAGTTTTCAGCCTGATGACTCTTTGGGGTGGATAGAATTTGGCTAGAAATTTAGTCACCAAATCATCCCAGCTAGTGATGCTTCCTTGAGGAAAAGTTTCAAGCCACTGTGCGGCCTTGTCCCTTAATGAGAACGGGAACAGCAGAAGCTTGTAGGTCTCAGGATTCACACCATTGGACTTGACAGTGTCACAAATCCTTAAGAAGGTAGATAGGTGTTGATTTGGATCCTCCAATGGTCCTCCCCCAAACGAGCAGTTGTTTTGGACTAATGTAATGAGTTGTGGCTTCAATTCAAAGTTATTTGCATTGACATTAGGGGTGAGAAGCTGAAATTTAAAGTGCTGAATCTTAAAGAACAAGAAATTAAATGGCAGAAACTTAGAACGCAGGAAATATAAATTACAGAATCTTAAATTGCAAGAAATGTAAATGGCTTGAATTGTAAAGGGAATTGGAAATTGGATTTGCAGAAATTAAACAAGGGAAAGTAAAATTCAACAAGCAGAGAAATAGAAGATAACTTGGATTGAATCGAATCTAAAAACAGAAATGTAAATGAGATTGAAAAAGCATTAAATAGAGGATGTAAAATTGGAATTCAGATCTCAGGACCCAAAAGACTAGATAACCAAGTCTAGATCTCAATGCCTTCCTAGATCCAACAAGAACAATTGCAAAGGAAATGTAAATTGCAAAGAAAGTAGATGAAGAAGCAATTAACCGAAACTGAAATTCAATTAAGCAGAGAATTAAACAAGATCCCAAGGTGAGAATGAAACAGAATTCCTTCAATTCTCCAACCCAAGATCCAAGATAAGTGTAATTGAAATTGAAAGCAAGAAAACTAAGAGGAAGGGAATTCAATTCTCCTTCTCCGAGACTTAGAAATTAAAATCCACTCAACACCAAAAGCTCTCCGAAAACTCTCTATGAAAACTAAAAGGGAAAGCTCTCTTAAAAACTTAAATCCTATGCTATTTATACACTTTCTTCAAATGGTCTTCAAGCCTCCAATTGGGCCTTTGCTCTTGATGGAATTGGGTTGATAGAGGCCTTGGTTGATTGCTCTTGGAGTTTGGAAAAGAACCGAATTGAACCGGGTTTGGAATCATGAAAGCTTGAGTAAAAGTTTGAGTAAAAGTTTGAGGCAAACTTTTACTCAAACTTTTCACATCAGCCACCCTCTTTTGCAGATATCAACATTGGGGCAAAAGTTTGGGGTCAAACTTTTGCTCCAACGTTGGCCTCGCCTTGCACACTCATGGCGCCAACGTTTGCCAAAAAGTTAGAGGCAAACGTTGGCTCAAACTTTTGCTCTCCAGGGTGTGTTGTTCATGCGCCAACGTTTGCCAAAAAGTTTGAGGCAAACGTTGGCGCAAACTTTTGCTCTCCAGGGTGTTGATTTGTGATGCCAAAAGTTAGCCAAAAAGTTTGAGGCTAACTTTTGCTCCAGCTTTTTGCCCAAAAGTTTGCACAAAAGTTTGAGGCAAACTTTTGGTCCAGCTTTTTGCTCCCTGGTTCATTTCCACTTATTCCAAAAGTTTGAGCTAAAGTTTGAGGCAAACTTTTGCTCAAACTTTTTGTCCTCTCTTCCTCCTAAACATTCCTTCTTGCTTCAACCTTTCTCCAAGCTTTCTTCACCTATCATTAATTAACCAAACACATCAAAGCTATGCTCAAAATCATGAGATATTCATTCTTTCATAATATGTGACAATTATAGCATAAAACCTCATGAAATAGCATGAATTCATACATGGTTGATTAAATCAAAGGAAGCATGAAAATCTACCCAATTGGCTTGCTTATGGCTCAAGAAAGTGCATAATTCAATTGAAAACAAAAGAAAAAGGCTAGTGAAACTAGGCTAAGATGACTTGTCATCAGATTTGGTCCTGGAAAGCTCAGAAATCACCCACAACATTTTTTCTTTAAGTGAGTCACGTGCCGCTCATCATGCGTACGCGTGGACGACGCATGCATGTCACTGGCAAATTTCCTCCTTGCGCGTACGCGTGGATGATGCTTGCGCGTGGCTTGCGAATCTCTTCTCACGCGTACGCGTGGGCGAGGCGTACGTGTGGCCTTCAATTCTCCAAATGCTCATTTCTTCTTGAATTCTCCACTTTGCATGCTTTTCTCTTCACTTCTTCCATCCAATACTTGCCTTATGAAGCTGAAATCATGCAACAAACATGTCAAGGCATCGAATGGAATTAAAGTGAATTAAATTTAGCTATTTTAAGGCATAAAAATCATGTTTTCACACTTAAGCACAAATTTAGCGACAATTACAAAACCATGCTATTTCATTGAATAAATGTGGGATAAGTTGATAGAATCCCCTAAATTAAGCACAAGATAAACCACAAAATTGGTGTTTATCAAACCTCTCCACACTTAAACTAAGCATGTCGTCATGCTAAACTTAAGAAAGAGACAAAGGGTATTAACGTTTATTCAATGCAACCTATCTACATGCAATCTATCTAAATACATGCAATTACTTGGTCAAAATAAATCAACTTCCAAGAAAGCATATATGAACATG
The DNA here is from genome assembly GCF_000816755.2 of Arachis ipaensis. Taxonomy (NCBI): domain Eukaryota; kingdom Viridiplantae; phylum Streptophyta; class Magnoliopsida; order Fabales; family Fabaceae; genus Arachis; species Arachis ipaensis. The sequence goes on from NC_029786.2 coordinate 39,072,569, forward strand.
AAGGCTAAGGTATTAACAACCGAGTCAAATCCACAATTGAATTGAGTTATTAAAGAATTTATAAACTTGCAAGAAAAGAGATGATTATAGGTGAGAACATGTAATTGAACAATTGAACCCTCACTGGATGTGTATTCACTCTAGTCGCTTAAGTGTATAGGGTTGATTCACTCAATTCTCCTCTAATCATGCTTTCCAAGATTTGTTTTTCATCTAATAATAAAAAATTATTCCGTGCATGCATACAAATATCATGAGGACTTATCCATGGTTGTAATGGGGCTAGGGTCAAGGTAAAATCGTATTTGGTCAAGTGAACTAGAATTTGAATCTTTGATTGACTTAAACTTTCCAACTAACCTATGACAACCTATACAATTTCAAAGCTAACCTAACTACCCATTCTTCACTTATTCACACACTCATGCACTCTCTTTTTTATCACAACCCATATGTATTGATTATTATTGAACTTTACTTTGCGGCATTTTGTCCCCTTTTCATTGGTTCTTTTTTCTTCTTTTTTTTCTTTTTCTAATTTTTTACATTTTTTTCTATTTATTTTGCTCATGTTTTTTCTTTTTCTTTTTTGATGAATTATATACAAAGGCACCAATGCATATGGTTTAGACATTTAATGCATGAGTATGTACCTAATTTCCAAAATTTTTAACAAAACTACCAAAAACACACTTTTATCTCTACCCAATATTCATAACTCTCCCATAATTAAATGATAAACACTCTCACTAGCCTAAGCTAATCAAAGATCCAAACAAGGGACATTTATTGTTTTTCGCTTCAAGGCTTGTAATGTGCTAAAATTAAGAACAAATGGGTTTAGCATAGGCTCAAAGTTGGCTAACAATGGTAAATAAAAGGTAGGCTATTTGGGTAAGTGAGCTATTTGAAACGATGGCCTCAATCATATAAATTTATGTATACACCAAATAATGGACATACAAAATCAAACAAATCAAAAATTACAATCATAGAAAGAGAATAATACACACAAGAATGAAAATAGTGGTTATATGATGTAACTACACAATTAGGATCAAAACTCACATGCTTATGTGTTCTTAGCTCAAAACATGTTCTACAATATATATAATTCAAACAAGTTCTAAAAAAAATTTTACTCAAATCAATTGGGGTGCCCTATTGGTGTACGAAATTACAATCACACTTTTGCAACTCTGCACAACTAACCAGCAAGTGCACTGGGTCGTCCAAGTAATACCTTACGTGAGTAAGGGTCGATCCCACAGAGATTGTCGGCTTGAAGCAAGCTATGGTTATCTTGTAACTCTTAGTCAGGATATCAATAATTCTCAGATTTAATTGTAAAAAGTAAAAGAACATGAAATAAATACTTGTTATGCAGTAATGAAGAACAGGTTGAGGTTTTGGAGATGCTTTGTCTTCTGAATCTCTGCTTTCCTACTATCTTCTTCTTCATGCACGCAAGGCTCCTTCCATGGCAAGCTTTATGTTAGACATCACCGTTGTCAATGGCTACTTCCCGTTCCCGTCCTCTCAATGAAAATGTTCCAAATGCGCTGTCACCGCACGGCTAATCAACTGTCGGTTCTTGATCATGTCGGAATAGGATCTATTGATCCTTTTGCGTCTGTCACTACGCCCAACACTCGCGAGTTTGAAGCTCATCATAGTCATCCCTTCCCAGATCCTACTCAGAATACCACAGACAAGGTTTAGATGTTCTGGATCTCAGGAATGGCCGCCAATAGTTCTAGCTTATACCACGAAGACTCTGATCTGAATCATGAGGCTAAGAGATATGCATTCAATCTAAGGTAGAACGGAGGTGGTTGTCAGGCACGCGTTCATAGGTGAGAATGATGATGAGTGTCACGGTTCATCACATTCATCAGGTTGAAGTGCGAATGAATATCTTAGAATAGAAGCAAGCGTGATAGAATGGAAAACAGTAGTAATTGCATTAATTCATGAAGAACAGCAGAGCTCCTCACCCCCAACAATGGCGTTTAGAGACTCATGCCATAGAGAATACAATATAAAAGGTGTAAAGTGTCATGAGGTACAAGATGAATCACTAAAAGTAGTTTTTATAGTAAATTGGTGACCTAGGGTTACAGAAAATGAGTAAGCTAGGGTGTTTAGTGTAAAAATCCACCTCCGGGGCCCACTTGGTAATAAAAACCAACTAAATCATACTAAAAACTACCTAAAAATAATGCCAAAAAGTATATAAATTATCCGCTCATCACAACACCAAACTTAAATTGTTGCTTGTCCCCAAGCAACTGAAAATTAAATAGGATAAAAAGAAGAGAATATTCTATAAATTCCAAACTATCAGTGAAATTTAGCTCCAATTAGATGAGCGGGACTAGTAGTTTTTTGCCTCGGAATAATTTTGGCATCTCACTTTATCCTTTGAAGTTCAGAATGATTGGCATCTATAGGAACTCAGAATCCAGATAGTGTTATTGATTCTCCTAGTTTAGTATGTTGATTCTTGAACACAGCTACTTTATGAGTCTTGGTCGTGGCCCTAAGCACTTTATTTTCCAGTATTACCACCAAATACATATCTAATTTCATGGAGGAGGATAGAATGCTCTTGGTGCTCCACCCTTAGTTGTCCCATGTTGGAACTTAATTCTCCTAGGGAGGTGATAATTTGCTCCCAATAGTTTTATGGAGGGAAGTGCATCCCTTGAAATATCTCAGGGATTTCATGATGAGGAATTTCCTCATACTCTTGTTGAGGTCCATGAGTGGGCTCTCTTGTTTGCTCCATCCTTTTTCTGGTGATGGACTTTTGAGATGAATCTCTCCATCTCCCATGACTCGGAGTTAGAAGCAATTGCCTTCTCTTTCCTTTTTCTAGAGGTTTCTCCGGCCTTAGGTGCTATAAATAGTTATGGGAAAAACAAAAAGCAATGCTTTTACCACACCAAACATAGAAGGTTTGCTCGTCCTCGAGCAAAAGAAGAGAGAAGGGAGTAGAAGAAGAAGAAATGGAGGAGATAGAGGTGAGGAGATGGTTTGGCCAAGGGGTGTATTGTGTATGATGTGTTAAAAGGAAGGAGTGATGGTTTAAATTTGAGTGGGTGGGGGTAGGTGGGTTGTATGATGGTTTTGGGGGAGAAATGGAGGTGATTGGTGGAGGTTATTTTGGGGAAGAGTGTTATGAAAAGGTGGGAGAGAGAGAGAGAGAGAGAGAGAGAGAGAGAGAGAGAGGTGGGGTAGATAGGGATCCTATGAGATCCACAGATCCTGAGGGGTCAAGGACTTAGCATCCCTGCTCCATTTAGGCGTGTAAATGCCCTTAGAGTGCAATCCTGACATTTAACGCCAAACTGCTGCTTGTTTCTGGCGTTAAACGCCAGCTTTTCTCCCTTTATTGGCGTTTAACGCCAAGTTGGTGCTTGTTTCTGGCGTTAAACGCCAGACTGTAGCTTGTTTCTGGCGTTTAACGCCAGCTTGATGCTTCTTTCTGGCGTTAAACGCCAGTCTGATGCTTCTTACTGGCGTTTAAACGCCAATAAGCTCTTCCTCCTGGGTGAGCTATTTTTAATGCTGTTTTTTATTTTGCTTTGATTTTTGTGACTCCACATGATCATCATCATAAATAAAACATAAAATAAAAATGGAAAATAGAAAATTAACATAGATAAGTAAAAATTGGGTTGCCTCCCAATAAGCGCTTCTTTATTGTCTTTAGCTGGACCTTACTGAGCTTTTAATCTAGTCTCAGCTTTGAGCATTCTTGCTCCACATTGCCTTCAAGATAATGCTTGACACTTTGTCTATTAACAATGAACTTCTTATTAGAATCAATGTCTTGATGCTCCACATAGCCATATGGTGACATACTTGTAATCACATATGGTCTCCTCTACCGGGATTTTAGTTTCCCGGGAAACAATCTGAGCCTAGAGTTAAACAGCAGAACCTTTTGTCCTGGTTCAAAGACTCTGGATGACAGTTCCTTATCATGCCACCTTTTTTCTTTCTCTTTGTAAATTTTTGCATTTTTGAAAGCATTGAGTCTGAATTCCTCTAGCTCATTTAACTGGAGTAATCTCTTCCCTCCAGCTAACTTAGCATCCAGATTTAGGAATCTGGTTGCCCAGTAGGCCTTATGTTCCAGTTCCACGGGCAGATGACAGGCCTTGCCATACACAAGCTGGTATGGAGAGGTTCCTATAGGAGTCTTGAATGATTTTCTGTATGCCCACAGAGCATCATTTAAGCTTTTTGCCCAATCCCTTCTACGGGTAATTACAGTCCGTTCCAGGATTCTTTTTAGTTCTCTATTAGAGACTTCAACTTGCCCATTTGTCTGTGGATGATATGGAGTTGCTATTTTGTGGCTAATTCCATATCGGACCATAGCAGAGTAAAGCTGTTTATTGCAGAAATGAGTGCCCCCATCACTGATTAGTGCTCTAGGGACACCAAACTTGCTAAAGATATGTTTCTGGACGAACTTCAGCACTGTCTTAGTATCATTAGTGGGTGTTGCAATTGCCTCTACCTATTTAGATACATAGTCTACTGCCACCAGAATATATGTATTTGAGTATGATGGTGGGAAAGGCCCCACGAAGTCAATACCCCATACATCAAACAACTCAATCTCCAAGATCCTTTATTGAGGCATGGCATAACCATGAGGCAGATTACCAGCTCTCTGGCAGCTGTCACAGTTATGCATAAACTCTCGGGAGTCTTTATAGAGAGTAGGCCAGTAGAAGCCACATTGGAGGACTTTTGTGGCTGTTCGCTCACCTCCGAAATGTCCTCCATATTGTGATCCATAACAATGCCATAAGATCTTCTGTGCTTCTTCTCTAGGCACATACCTACGGATTATTCCATCTGCACATCTCTTAAAGAGATATGGTTCATCCCACAAGTAGTACTTTGCATCAGTAATTAGTTTCTTTGTTTGTTGCCTGCTGTGCTCCTTGGGTATGAATCTTGCAGCTTTATAGTTTGCAATGTCTGCAAACCATGGTGTTTCCTGAATGGCAAACAATTGCTCATCTGGAAAGGTTTTAGAGATCTCAATAGAGGGAAAGGACGTTCTTTCTACTGGTTCTATCCAGGACAGATGATCAGCCACTTGTTTTTCTGTCCCTTTTCTGTCTCTTATTTCTATATCAAACTCTTGTAGAAGTAACACCTATCTTATGAGCCTGGGTTTTGAATCCTGCTTTGTGAGTAAATATTTACGAGCAGCATGGTCAGTGTACACAATCACTTTTGATCCTACTATGTATGATCTAAACTTGTCAATGGCATAAACCACTGCAAGTAATTCTTTTTCTGTGGTTGTGTAATTTTTCTGGGCATCGTTTAAAACACGGCTAGCATAATAAATGACATGCAGAAGCCTGTTATGCCTCTATCCCAATACTGCACCAATGGCATGGTCACTGGCATCACACATTAGTTCGAATGGTATTGTCCAGTCTGGTGCAGAAATAACTGGTGCTGTGACCAGCTTAGCTTTCAGGGTTTCAAACGCCTGCAGACACTCTGTGTCAAACACAAATGGCGTGTCAGCAACTAGCAGATTGCTCAAAGGTTTTGCAATTTTTGAAAAATTCTTTATAAACCTCCTATAAAATCCTGCATGCCCTAGAAAGCTTCTGATTGCCTTAACATTGGCAGGTGGTGGTAATTTTTCAATTACTTCAACTTTAGCTTGATCCACCTCTATTCCCTTGTTTGAAATTTTATGCCTAAGGACAATCCCTTCAGTCACCATAAAGTGACATTTTTCCCAGTTTAAAACTAGGTTGGTCTCTTGGCATCTTTTCAGAACAAGTGCTAAATGGTCAAGGCAGGAGCGGAATGAGTTTCCAAATACTGAAAAGTCATCCATAAAAACTTCCAGAAATTTTTCTACCATATCAGAGAAGATAGAGAGCATGCACCTCTGAAAGGTTGCAGGTGTATTGCACAGACCAAAAGACATCCTTCTGTAGGCAAACACTCCAGAAGGACATGTGAATGCTGTTTTCTCTTGGTCCTGAGGATCTACTGCAATTTGGTTGTAACCTGAATAGCCATCCAAAAAGCAGTAGTATTCATGACCTGCTAGTCTTTCTAGCATCTGGTCTATGAATGGTAAAGGAAAGTGATCCTTCTTGGTGGCTGTATTGAGCCTTCTGTAATCAATACACATACGCCACCCTGTAACTATTCTTGTAGGAACCAGTTCATTCTTTTCATTATGAACCACTGTCATACCTCCCTTCTTGGGGACAACTTGGATAGGGCTCACCCAGGGGCTATCAAAAATACGATAAATAATCCCAGCATCCAGTAACTTGGTGACCTCTTTCTGCACTACCTCCTTCATGGCTGGATTTAGCCACCTCTGTGGTTGAACCACCGGCTTAGCATCATCCTCCAATAGGATTTTGTGCATGCATCTTGCTGGGCTGATGCCCTTGAGATTACTTATGGACCACCCAAGAGCTGCCTTGTGTGTCCTTAGCACTTAAAGTAGTGCTTTCTCTTCCTGTGGATTTAAGGCAAAGCTTATGATCACTGGAAAAGTGTCACCTTCTCCCAGAAATGCATATTTCAGGGATGGTGGTAGTGGTTTGAGCTCGGGTTTATGAGGTTTCTCCTCTTCCTGAGGAATTTTCAAAGGCTCTTTTATTTCTTCTGATTCCTCCAGATCACGCTGAACATCTTTAAAGATGTCTTCTAGCTCTGATTTGAGACTCCCAGCCATGTTGATCTCCTCTACTAGGGAGTCAGTAATATCAACACGCATGCAATCTTTTGATGTGTCTGGATGCTTCATTGCCTCAACAGCATTCAGCCTGAACTCATCCTCATTGACTCTCAAGGTTACTTCCCCTTTTTGGACATCAATGAGGGTTCGTCTAGTTGCTAGGAAGGGTCCTCCTAGAATGAGAGTTGCACTCTTGTGCTCCTCTATCTCCAGCACTACAAAGTCAGTGGGAAAGGCAAATGGCCCAACCTTGACAATCATGTCCTCAATTATGCCTGATGGGTATTTAATGGAGCCATCAGCAAGTTGAAGACATATCCGGGTTGGTTTGACCTCTTTAGTCAAGCTAAGCTTTCTAATAGTGGATGCAGGGATTAGATTGATACTTGCCCCAAGGTCACATAGAGCTGTCTTGGTACAAGTACCCTCTAATGTACATGGTATCATAAAGCTTCCGGGATCCTTAAGCTTCTCTGGTAAGCTTGTTAGGATGACTGCACTGCATTCCTCAGTGAGAAAAACTTTTTCTGTTTCTCTCCAATCCTTCTTATGACTTAAGATCTCTTTCATGAAATTAGCATAAGAGGGTATTTGCTCAAGTGCCTCTGCAAACAGAGTCTTTATTTCAAGAGTCCTGAGGTAGTCTACAAAGCGGGCAAATTATTTATCCGGTTCCGCTTGGCAGAGTTTCTGAGGATAAGGTATTTTGGCTTTATATTCTTCAACCTTAGTTGCTGCAAGTTTATTTCCTACAGAGGCAGGTTGAGAAGCCTTCTTGAGGGAGTTATTATCAGCACTTGCAGGTGTCTGATCCCTCACTGGCATTTGAACGCCATAACTGGACATGGATTGGGCGTTTAATGCTAGATTCCTACCCTTTTCTGGCGTTTGAACGCCAGAACTGGACATGGATTGGGAGTTTAACGCCAGTTTTTCACCCGTTTCTGGCGTTTGAAGGCCAGACTTGTTCTTCTCTGGGCTCTTACTGTCCTCAGAGGGATTTTGGGTAGCAGGTTGCTCATCCTCTATCAGCTGTTCTTTTCCTGGCTTTCTGCTGCTTTGAGTTGAGGTATTCAACGTTTTTTCACTTCTTAATTGAACTGCTTGGCATTCCTCTGTTATCTGTTTTGATAACTGCTATTTTGTCTGATTCAATTGTGATTCCATATCCTTGTTAGCAATTTTGGTTTCTTGTAGCATCTCCTTAAATTCTGCTAACTTCCTTGTTATAGAAGATAGTTGCTGATTGAGTTCAGCAACTTGTTCCTGAGCACTAAATTCAGTTGATACTACCTTAGCTTTTTCTTTCATGGAGGACTCATTACTTATGTAGAGATGCTGATTTCTAGCAACTATATCAATAAGCTCTTGAGCCTCTTCAATAGTCTTTCTCATGTGTATAGATCCACCAGCTGAGTGGTCTAGAGATATCTGAGCTTTTTCTGTAAGCCCATAGTAGAAGATGTCTAATTGCACCCACTCTGAAAACATTTCAGAGGGGCATTTCCTTAGCATCCCTCTGTACCTCTCCCAAGCGTTATAAAGGGATTCATCATGCTCTTGTTTAAAGCCTTGGATGTCCAGCCTTAGCTATGTCATCCTTTTTGGAGGGAAATATTGATTCAGGAATTTGTCTGATAACTGTTTCCATGTTTTTATGCTTGCTGTGGGTTGGTTATTTAACCACCTCTTAGCTTGATCTACCTCCTTGTCATGCACTGTGTCAGCAATTTGCAAGAACTGTGCCAGATACTCAGTAGGTTCTTCCTATGGAAGACCGAAATACTGGCAATTTTGCTGCACCATGACAATGAGCTGAGGATTTAGCTCAAAACTGCTTGCTTTGATGGGAAGTATATAGATGCTACTCCCATATGCAACAGTAATGGGGTTAGCATATGACCCCAGAGTCCTTCTGGACTATTCATTTCCATTTAGGTTCATGATGGATAAAATGGAATTGATATGAATTGCAAATAAAATATATTTTTAAATTTATTTATTTCAACAAAAAAAATGAATAAATAATAAAATAAAATAAAATAAAATAAAATAAAGTAAAGTAATTAAAACAAAAATTAAAATAATTACTTAATTAAGAAGAATTGAAAAACTTTGGATATTGGATATGAAAAAGATTTTAAATTTTGAAATTTTAAAACTAAAACAGGAAAAAAATAAAAATTTTAAAATAGAAATCTGAATTTTTGAATTTTGAAA
>NC_029786.2:39082995-39098436 GCF_000816755.2 Arachis ipaensis
AAATTAAAATATATATTTCGAAAAGAATAAAAAAAAGGAAAAATAAATTTGAAAACCAAATTAATTGCTTAATTGAGAAGATTTGAAAAATTTGGATATGATTTTTGAAAAAGATTTTAAATTTTGAAATTTTAAAACTAAAACAGGAAAAAAATAAAAATTTTAAAATAGAAATCTGAATTTTTGAAAGAGAATTTCGAAAATTCAATTAGATAGAGAGAAAAGATATTTTTGAAATTAATGAGGAAAGAGAAAAACAATAAAAACGACACCAAATTTAAAATTTTTAGATCAAAACAAAGAAAACAAACAAGGAAGCTTTGAATATCACAATGAACACTAAGAAAAACTTTGAAAAAAAAATTTAAGAAAACAGAAACACAAAGGACACCAAACCTAAAAATTTTTATATTTTGAGCACTTATAATTCAAAAAAAAAATGAAAAAAAAATCGTGCAATTGACACCAAATTTAGAATATGAACCTAAACTCAAACAGAAAAACTCAATTATTAGTTTATAAAAAAAATTTTCAAAAAATTTAAAAAGAGAAAATAAGGATTTAAAAAAAAGTTTCAACCAAAAACAATAATAGAAGACGCAACTTTTGTGACTCTAGACTAAAAAGATAAATTTTTCCGAATCTAAGAAATAAAACAAACCGTCAGTTGTCCAAACTCGAACAATCCCCGGCAACGGCGCCAAAAACTTGGTGCACGAATTGTAAATCATACTTTTCACAACTCATACCACTAACCAGCAAGTGCACTGGGTCGTCCAAGTAATACGTTACGTGAGTAAGGGTCGATCCCACGGAGATTGTCGGCTTGAAACAAGCTATGGTTATTTTGTAATTCTTAGTAAGGAAATTAATAATAAAAATGGTTGGGTTTATGAAAAGTAATTAACATAAAATAAATAATACTTGTTATGCAGTAGTGGAGAACAGATTGAGGTTTTGGAGATGCTCTGTCTTCTGAATCTCTGTTTTCCTACTGTCTTCTTCTTCACGCACGCAGGTCTCCTTCTATGGCAAGCTGTATGTTGGTTGATCACCGTTGTCAATGGCTACCATCCATCCTCTCAGTAAAAATGGTCCAAATGCGCTGTCACCGCATGGCTAATCATCTGTCGGTTTTCACTTATGTTGGAATAGAATCCGTTGATTCTTTTGCGTCTGTCACTACGCCCAACACTCACGAGTTTGAAGCTCGTCACAGTCATCCCTTCCCAGATCCTACTCGGAATACCACGGAATGTGTTTAGACTTTCCGGATCTCAGGAATGGCCGCCAATAATTCTAGCCTATACCACGAAGACTCTGATCATAAACCAGGAGGCTAAGAGATACGCACTCTAGCTAGTGCAAATAGAACGGAGGTGGTTGTCAGGCACACGTTCATAGGTGAGAATGATGATGAGTGTCATGGATCATCACATTCATCAGGGTGAAGTGCGAGTGAACATCTTAGAATAGAAACAAGCGTGATTGAATGAAAAACAGTAGTAATTGCATTAATTCATCGAAACACAGCAGAGCTCCTCACCTCCAATCATGGGGTTTAGAGACTCATGCCGTCAGAAATACAATGCGAAGTGTAAAAAATGTCATGAGATACATAGTAAGTCTCTAAAAGTTGTTTTTATACTAAACTAGTAGCTAGGGTTACATAAAATAAGTAACTAAGTGCAGATAGTGCAGAAATCCACTTCTGGGGCCCACTTGGTGTGTGCTTGGGCTGAGCATTGAGCTTTACACATGTAGAGGCTTCTCTTGGAGTTAAACGCCATGTTGCAGCCTGTTTGTGGCGTTTAACTCTAGTTTGTAACCTGTTTCTGGCGTTTAACTTCAGAATAGGGCAGGAAGTTGGCATTTGAACACCAGTTTGCGTAGTCAAAACTCAAGCAAAGTATGGAGTATTATATGTTTCTGGAAAGTCCTGGATGTCTACTTTCCAACGCAATTGAGAACGCGCCAATTGGGTTTTTGTAGCTCCAGAAAATCCATTTCAAGTGCTGGGAGGTCAGAATCCAACAGCATCTGCAGTCCTTTTTCAGCCTCTAAATAAGATTTTTGCTCAGGTCCCTCAATTTTAGCCAGAAAATACCTGAAATCATAGAAAAACACACAAACTCATAGTAAAGTCCAGAAATATGAATTTTTCATAAAAACTAATAAAAACATAGTAAAAACTAACTAAATCATACTAAAAACTACCTAAAAACAATGCCAAAAAGTGTATAAATTATCCGCTCATCAAGCACTTAGCCAAGTAGAGAGATAGCAAGCATGTAATGGCATATTCATGAAGTGAGTGAAGCAAAGAGAAATCTTGGAATGCAAGCAATCACAAGCCAGAGAAGAAGATAAAATCACAAACCAAGAAATCCAACATTAACCACATCATGCTTGTTTATTAAGTTCAATGAGTATTGATGACAAGTCATCTTAGCCTAGTTTTACTAGCCTTTTTCCTTTGTTTTTAATAGGTTTTATACACTTTCTTGGGTTACAAGTAAGCCATTTGGGTGGAAATTCATGTGTATTTGGATTCAATCAACCATAAGTAAATTGATGCATTTTCATGAGGTTTTGTGCTATAATTGCTTATATGTTAAGGATGATAAGAAGTCTCATGATTTTAGCATAGCTTTGATGCATTTGTTGATTGATGACAGGTGACCAAAAGGCTTGGAGGAAGGTTGAAGAAAGGGGATGGCAGCAATTGAAATGAAGGCAGCAAAGCCACCTTGGGAAAAGTTCACGTTTGTGCCAACGTTTGCCTCAAACTTGAGGTCAAATATTGGCTTAAGAAGAACCCTGGAGAAGCCAACATTGCACCAACGTTTGCCTCAAACTTGAGGTCAAACGTTGGTTCAAAAATAAGCCCTGGAGAAGCCAACGTTTGTGCCAACGTTTGCCTCAAACATGAGGTCAAACGTTGGCTCAAAAACAAGCTCTGGGGGAAGTAACGTTTGCGCCAACGTTTGCCTCAAACTTGAGGTCAAATGTTGGCACAATTACACAACCAGGGGAACTTAACGTTTGCGCCAACGTTTGCCTCAAACTTGAGGTCAAACGTTGGCTGCAAAATGGCCTTGGAGGGAGCACGTTTGAGCTCACATTTGACCTCAAACGTGAACTCAAATGTGAGTGACAGAAAAGCACCGTTCTGCATAATGTTAACACACAAACATTTGAGTCAACGTTTGCCTCAAACGTTGACTCAAACGTGAATGCTCCAAAGTTCAAATTGCAAACGGATTTCTTCTCAAGTCCAAGATCAATCAACTGAGGCTATCTTCAATCCAATTCCATCAAGGCCAAGGCCCAAATTCAAGGCTTAATGATCAATAGAAGGAAGTGTATAAATAGAAGTTAGTTTGATTTAGAAGGGACCGAAACTTTTACTTTGAACTTTTTACCTCTTTTAGAATTTTCATTCTGTAACTTTGATTTTGGATCTTGGAAAATTGGGAGGAGAATTGAATTCTCTTCCTCTCTGGGTTTTCTGTTTTCTTTTCTGCAAAGCTTGCTTGAGTCTTGATAGTGAAGAGTTGAGGAAATTCTGTCTCAACCTCACCCTTAAGATCTCTTTGTTTCCTTTTCTTACATAATTCAAGTTTCTTTACTGTTTGATCTTTAATTTGTTTGCAATTATTTTCTGAATTGGATCAAGGAAGGTAGTGAGATCTAGACATAGATTTCTAGTCTCTTGACCCCTGAGATCTGCATTTTCATTTGAGTTCATTTGCTGAATGCTTCTTCAAGCTAATTTACTTTTCTGTTTGAGATTCACTTCAGTTTAATTCATCCTTTATTCTTCTACCCATTGCAATTTTACTTTCTCTTGTTTAATTTCTGTAATCCCAATTCCCAATTCCTTTTATAATTCAAGCAATTTACATTTCTTGCACTTTAAGTTTCAGTCATTTACATTTCTTGCAATCTAAGTTTCTACAATTTATATTACTTGCACTTTAAGATTCAGCTTCTTTACTTTCTTTGCCCTTTAATTTATAGTCAATTGCCCCTCTCCCTTTACAATTTATGCAATTTAGCTTCTGTTAATTACAAATAACTAAAATTAACTCTTGTTCGCTTGACTAAATCAATCACTAAACTAAAATTGCTCAATCCTTCAATCCCTGTGGGATCAACCTCACTCACGTGAGTTATTATTACTTGATGCGACCCGGTACACTTGCCGGTGAGTTTTGTGTTGGATCATTTTCGACACATCAAGTATCATACCCAAAAAGAATGGTCAAAAGGGTTAGTTGAAGGCTAAAAAGAAAAATCAGCATGTTAGGCAAGTTAAAAGTTAGAAAACTAGTTCACAGGTTAGGGGTATGACGGTCATTGTCCCAATCAGTAGAAGTTCACAAAACAAAGAGAACAAACATGCTCACAATCATGAGGAAAGTGCAGTCATTGATGATGAAATATGAAATTATAAAAGAAGCAATTAATTGAAAGCAAGTCATCAATCAATGTCGCGGCCATGGATAATGCAATAATTGGTGTTGCAAAAGTTGAAATGCACTTGTGTAGCATAAACCAAGTGAGAAACTATTTTGAGTGAAAAAGAGTTACACAAGTTGAATCCACCAATTGTTGTAAACGGATGAACCTCTTTCAAGGAAATTGCAAGTCAGGAGTAAATGAAAGGTTTAGACAATTTCTTGAGTTCATTCGTGCAATGCGTATCTGATGAGCGGATATTTTATATGCTTTTTAGGGGTATTTTCATATAGTTTTTAGTAGGATCTAGCTACTTTTTAGTATAGTTTTATTAGTTTTTATGCAAAAATTACATTTATGGACTTTACTATGAGTTTGTGTGTTTTTCTGTGATTTCAAGTATTTTCTGGCTGAAATTGAGGGACCTGAGCAAAAATCTGATTCAGAGGATGAAAAAGGACTGCAGATGCTGTTGGATTCTGACCCTGCTTCACGCGAAATGGATTTTATTGAGATATAGAAACCTAATTGGCGCACTCTCAATTGCGTTGGAAAGTAGACATCCAGGGCTTTCAAGCAATATATAATAGTCCATACTTTGCCCGAGTTTGACGATGCAAACTGGCGTTTAAACGCCAACTTCCTGCCCTATTCTGAAGTTAAACGCCAGAAACAGGTTACAAACCAGAGTTAAACGCCACAAACAAGATGCATCCTGGTCTTTAACTCCAAGAGAAGCCTCTACACGTGTAAAGCTCAATGCTCAGTCCAAGCACACACCAAGTGGGCCCCAGAAGTGGATTTCTGCACTATCCATCTGAGTTTACTCATTTTCTGTAAACCCTAGCTACTAGTTAGTATAAATACTACTTTTAGAGACTTACTATGAACTTCATGAAATTTTTTACACTTCACATTGTATTTTCTAATGGCATGAGTCTCTAAACCCCATGATTGGGGGTGAGGAGCTCTGCTGTGTTTCGATGAATTAATGCAATTACTACTGTTTTTTATTCAATCACGCTTGTTTCTATTCTAAGATATTCACTCGCACTTCACCCTGATGAATGTGATCATCTGTGACACTCATCATCATTCTCACCTATGAACGTGTGCCTGACAACCACCTCCGTTCTATCTGCACTAGCTTGAGTGTGTATCTCTTAGCCTCCTGGTTCATGATCAGAGTCTTCGTGGTATAGGCTAGAATTATTGGCAGCCATTCCTGAGATCCAGAAAGTCTAAACCTTGTCTGTGGTATTCCGAGTTGGATCTGGGAAGGGATGACTGTGACGAGCTTCAAACTCACGAGTGTTGGGCATAGTGATAGATGCAAAAGAATCAACGGATTCTATTCCAACATGAGTGAGAACCGACAGATGATTAGTCGTGCGGTGACAGCGCATTTGGACCATTTTCACTGAGAGGATGGATGGTAGCCATTGACAATGGTGATCCACCAACATACAGCTTGACATGGAAGGAAACCTGCATACGTGAAGAAGAAGACAGTAGGAAAGCAGAGATTCAGAAGACAGAGCATCTCCAAAACCTCAATCTGTTCTCCATTACTGCATAACAAGTATTATTTATTTTATGTTAATTACTTTTCATAAACCCAACCATTTTTATTATTAATTTCCTGACCAAGAATTACAAAATAACCATAGCTTGCTTCAAGCCAACAATCTCCGTGGGATCGACCCTTACTCACGTAAGGTATTACTTGGACGACCCAGTGCACTTGTTGCTTAGTGGTACGAGTTGTGAAAAGTGTGATTTACAATTCGTGTACCAAGTTTTTGGCATCGTTGCCGAGGATTGTTCGAGTTTGGAAAACTGACGGTTTATTTTGTTGCTTAGATTAGGAAAAATTTTTCTTTTTGCTTTAGAGTCTTCTATTATTGTTTTTCGTTAAAAGTTTTTAAATCCTTATTTTCTTTTTCAAATTCTTTTTGAAATTTTTTATAAACTAATAATTGAGTTTTTCTGTTTGAGTTTAGTTTCAATTTTTATGTTTGGTGTCCTTTGTGTTTCTATTTTCTTAAAAATTTTTCAAAAGTTGTTCTTAGCATTCATCGTGATATTCAAAGTTTTCCTGTTTGTTTCTTTTGTTTTGATCTAAAAATTTTAGTTTGTTGTCATTTTTACTATTTTTTTCTTTCTTCATTAAATTCAAAAATATATTTTCTCTTTATTTTAATTAATTTTCGAATTTTCCTTTAAAAATTCAGATTTTAATTTTAAAACTTTCTATTCTATCTTATCTTAGTTTTGAAATTTCAAAATTCAAAATCTTTTTCAAAAGTCATATCCGAAGTTTTTCAAATCTTCTTAATTAAGTAATTATTTTCATTTTCAAATTTATTTTTCTCTTGGTTTTAAAATTTACATTTTAATTTCTAATTATTTTATTTTATCTTATTATTTTTATTTATCTTAATAATTTGGTTTGTTCTACTTAAATAAAATAAAAACAAAAATATATTTTGTTTGCAATTTATATCAATTCTATTTTATCCATCATGGACCTAAATGGAAATGAACAGTCCAGAAGGACTCTGGGATCATATGCTAACACCATTACTACTGCATATGGGAGTAGCATCTGTATACCTCCCATCAAAGCAAGTAGTTTTGAGCTAAATCCTCAAAGACTGTGAATAGACATGGTTTAATCGAGCTCCGAACGATGAATCGACGTGAGCCACAGCTATCTTCATAGCTGTTATGATCTTCATGGCTATGGCTGTGCGAGATTTGGATGTTGTAAGGAACGGACCTATCTCTTCGTTAGGATGGATTGAAGGAAATAGACCGCTTGAAGAAGGATTCTTGCACGTGGCTGAAATTTTGAGGGCAAAATTTTCTTTTAGGAAGGTAGAATGTAACAACCTTGATTTTCGAGTATGCGGCATCTTTTCTGAAAGTACTGATTTCTCCGGAAGATCAATAAGGGGAGAACCACTGCTATATCATCAAGTATCTCGATCCTCATTGTCGTTACATCTTATTTAAGCTAGAACTTTTTGAGGCAAGCTCGATAATGCAGTCACGAAGAACCTAGTTTTTGAACCGTATCGGTTTGGAGTTTTGATCCTATTTTTCGTAAATAATCTTAGTTTGATGAACCAGACTTGATTCATGAGAGAAGAGAGATAATAGGATAATATTATCATTATATTAGTATTAGAAGCTTCTTGAATGATATTATAAGGTTACCTAGTCAGTTTTAGTTAAAAACCGAAAATCGGTTTAACTGGGTTCAAAGTTTACTGGTGCAGCTTAGCACTAGCACTCCCTGATGAATTTAGCAATGCTAAGGCCTCATAATACATGTTCTATTCTCATATTAAATATGTTACTAGTGTCATTTATGCAAGTAGCTCAGAAAATAATTTCTAGAGATGTTTTTACAAGTGTTCCGATACATCTAGTTTTAGTAGTTATACACCTAAGATATTTTAATATTATTTTAATCCACCTCCTAGCCAACCAATCACAACTTACCCTACAACCCCAAGACACTCCAAGACTGTCACATTTCATCATTTTGGCCAAAAATAACAAGAGAGAAAAGAGAGAAACTTTCATGACACTTAAATCTTCAAAGCTTGATTTCTTCTGAACTAAAACTCAAATCAAAACTCTGATTTCACCAAAAGGATCCTCTCTTCTTCCTCTACATAACCATATAACATATCAAGGCTGGAAATAAGGTGAGATGGCTGTCTCCCTCCCTCTTCAATTCGGTTTTCAAGGAAACATGCTTAAACATGTATTTTCTTGATGTTCTTCCTTACGAATAATGCTTAACTTGACTTGAGGGCCAAGAAATGTTAATTTCAAGCAAGTCTAAGGTGAGATATCCCTTCCTAACCTGCTGAGAGAGATTTGGTCAGTTGAGGGTTTGTGGATTTAAAGTTGTTCTTGATGTGATTTAGGAGGAAAAAGTGCTTAAGGACCACCTGAAAGTATAACCGAATTAGGAGTAGCAAAACCAGGTAGGGTTTGAAGAATTTAATCTTGATTAATTGTGTTTGAGTTGTGTGATTATGATATAGTTTGGTTGTGCTTGAAATTGATGATTTATATGAGTGATTCTTGTTGCAATTTTGGTGAAAATTTGATGAAATTTGATGATATTCAAGCTATGAAACATGTCCTTGAGTGCAGCTAGAAAAACGAACCCTAATCCTTAAATTGGGGTTCAATTTGTGTTAAAATCATATAGAAAAGATGGGGTTTTAGTGGCTGCTAATTTAATTTGAATTATGGTAAAAATCGGTTGCTGAAAAGACTGAAAAATGGGTAAAAACAGAGAAAGAATTTGAAGAATTTACGAAGAACACGAAGAACACTTTGAGTGTGATGAAGAAAAATGAAGAACAAGTTTTAGATCTTTAAAAGGGCAAGGAAGTAAATTTTTTGGTATTTAAGGGGTTATTTGGTAATTTCTTAAAGTTAGGGTGTTAATAGTAGAAATATTAAAAGTTACGGGTGGTAAAAAGTGAATTTTAAAGGTTAAAGGTTAAAGTAAAGTTAATTTTCGAAAATTTAATGATAAAATAATAAATAATAATAAAATATTAAATAATAATATTTAATTAAAAATAATGTTTTAATAAAAATAATAAAATAATGCAGAAAAGGCAGTTTTCTGTAAAAGTTTTAGAAAGACAACTTTAAGCGCAGAATCTCATAATTACCTTCATAAAATACTTAGGGAGTGATAATAACATGATAGTGAGGCAAAGATAAAGGAAAAATAAGAAGTTAAAGAAGAGATAAAAATCAAAGAGAAAGTCTGTAAAGTTTTAATGATAGAAAAACAGACAGAAATTAGTGAACGAACTAGGGCAACATAGTTAGTCCTTGAGTTGCGGCTAGGGTTAGGTATAATATGAAAAGTTAAACTATTTCAATATATACTTAATGAACCTATACTTGGGACAGGCTAACTATTCATACCAAAATTTACATAAGCTTTAAATACATACGTTAAGCAGAGAAATCAGAGCAGAATAAAGAGATTATAGAGAAAAGGGTAACCAGAGCAGAGTAAAGAGATATTGAGAATAGAGTAACCAGAGTAGAGTAAAGTGATCAAGAGAAAAGAGTAATCAAATCAGAGTATAAAGACAAAGAGAACAGAGTAATATGATAAAGAGAAATGGTTTAAGTTAAGATGTTGTAAAAGTAAAAGCTGTAAAGTTTGTATAGTATGATTGAATAGTGAAAGAAAGAGGTACTGCATAAAAATGTGAAAGTGATGATGAATAATGAGAATGATAATGAATGATGATAATGAGAATGATTATGTAGAGAGGCAGTCAGATAGATGGTGGTACGACCACTGAGAACGCTTTCCTGTGATACCTTGCTATAATGTTTTGCTATAAGACAGAGGTTGCTTATAGAGGTATCGAGATCAGTGTGCTCCTGTAAGACAGAAGTTGCTTACAGTAAGTGTGCTGTTGCTCTTGTAAGACAGAGGTTGCTTACAGTGATTTTGTTGTACTCATGTAAGACAGAGGTTGCTTACAGTGACTGTGTTGGGCATATATCGGCTAATAAGTGCCGCCCTGCAAGACTAAGGTTGCTTGCAGTGGATACCCTACAAGACAAAGGTTGCTTGTAGTGGGTATTGCGAACAGGAAAGCCTTATCCAGACAAAGGTTGCTGGGTAACGTCGGGAGCGAGTATGTAACCGACAAATGAGCTCATTACCTGCATTAAGGCTAGACATGCATCATACTTGGTTGTGCATTTCTTCCATTATGTTTGTTGTATGAATCTATACTTTCTTTATGTGTATTCTATTCTTTGTGTTTGTGTTATTTTCTTGTATTCTTCTGTTTGTGTTCTGCTATCTGTTTTCTCTATCTTCTCTATTTATCGGTATCTTCTATTTACTGCTTTCTGTATTTTGCTATTTACCTGCAAAAAAACATGGAATTAATGAACTTAACTAATAACCCCAGCCCTACTAAGAACTCCCCAGTTCTTACCCCTTCTCTCTCCCTTCCCCCTTCAGATGGAAGCATGAGTTCCCTTCCGTAACTCGCTGACAATCGTATGCAAAAAGGATTCCGCTCTAGGTAGTCTTCTGAGTCTAGGGTGAATCTCGTTCTTTGTTTATATGTGTATACTGTGAGACCAGCCAATGTCTGCACCCTCTTTGTACGTGAACTTTAATTTAAAACCTGTGTACGAGACTCCTGTTGTGTGGCTACATGATGTGGTATCAGAGAGATGTCATATGGCAATGTCTGATTGTGCAGAGGAGTAGCAGATGATGTTCAACCTTTTGGTGACGTTCCACCTGACTTGAGTTTTGAAGACGTAGAACATACTTTCCCTCGCTTTAGTAGTTTAAAGGGACTAGGTGAGTATAGAGTCTAGGCTGGCCTAGATGCCTGCTTAGGGACCTCTTGAACAGGTCAGGACCTAGGATGTTGTATGTATATATATGTATATAGTTATTATCTAGCTATATCTAGGGGTGTTCTAACTAAAGATCTTTACTCTAATAAAGGCTGGATAACCGAATGTTATTAACTGTTGAGATGTATATATGTGTGGTTGTTTATAACTGTGGTATTTGTTATTTTTTGCAAATTGATTGTGAATGATTCAGTTTATTAACCCAAATGTTTTCAAAAAAAAAGGGGGTACCTCACAAAAATAACTACGCTTTTAACGATGAATCAGGCTCAGGCTCATTAGGAATTATAGGCTCAGGTGCCACCTCATTCAAGGGTTGAGCTGGTATAGAGTGTTCGTGATCATCGGGAAAAGGATGTCCAGGTGCATCAGGGTGTAACCAGGATAAGGGAAAGTCGTAGGGATCATCAGGATCAAAAACGGACTATACAAAGGATGTTGGAAGGGACGGTTTTGTAACGTGTAACGTCTTATACGAAGCTCCGCACTCAGAATGTAGTAACCATAGTACACTGGATCCTCGTAAGTGTATACATCTTCGACTTCATAGAACATCATGCCCGATTCCATCCGAAGGGGAGGAAGGGAGAGAAGGGGGTAAGAACTGGGGAGTTCTTAGTAGGGCCGAGATTATTAGTTACATTCATTAATTCCGTGTTGTTTAGCAGATAAATAGCAGAATACCGAGAAGCAGTAAATAGAAGAAACAGATAACTAGAGAAAACAAAGAAAACAAAAAGCAAAACACAAACAAAAGAATACAAGGAAACAAAACACAAACACAGTGAATAGAATACAATCAAAGAAAGCATACATTCAAACAACAACCATAACAGAATAAATGCGCAACCAAGTATGATGAATGTCTAGAATGTGATGCCAGTGACCATGCCATTGATGCAGTACTGGGATAGAGGCATAACAAGCTTCTGCATGTCATTTATTACGCTAGCCGTGTTTTAAATGATGCACACAAAAATTACACAACCACAGAAAAAGAGTTGCTTGCAGTGGTCTATGCCATTGACAAGTTTAGATCATACTTTGTAGGATCAAAAGTGATTGTGTACACTGACCATGCTGCTCTTAAATATCTACTCACAAAGCAGGATTCAAAACCCAGGCTCATAAGATGGGTATTGCTTCTGCAAGAGTTTGATATAGAAATAAGAGACAGAAAAAAGACAGAGAACCAAGTGGCTGATCATCTTTCTTGGATAGAACCAGTAGAAGGGGCGTCCTTTCCCTCTATTGAGATCTCTGAAACCTTTCCAGATGAGCAATTGTTTGCCATTCTGGAAACACCATGGTTTGCAGACATTGCAAACTATAAAGCTGCAATATTCATACCCAAGGGGTATAGCAGGCAACAAACGAAAAAATTAATTACTGATGCAAAGTACTATTGTGGGATAAACCATATCTCTTTAAGAGATGTGCAGACGGAATAATACGTAGGTGCGTGCCTAGAGAAGAAGCACAGAAGATCCTATGGCATTGTCATGGATCACAGTATGGAGGACATTTTGGAGGTGAGCGAACAGCCACAAAAGTCTTCCAATGTGGCTTCTACTGGCCTACTCTCTATAAAGACTCCCGAGAGTTTGTGTGTAACTGTGACAGCTGCCAGAGAGCTGGTAATCTGTCTCATGGTTATGCCATGCCTCAGTAAGGGATCTTAGAGATTGAGTTGTTTGATGTATGGGGTATTGACTTCATGGGGCCTTTTCCACCATCATACTCAAACACTTATATTCTGGTGGCAGTTGACTATGTATCCAAATGGGTAGAGGCCATTGCAACACCCACTAATGATACTAAGACAGTGCTGAAGTTCCTCCAGAAACATATCTTCAGCAGGTTTGGTGTCCCTAGAGCACTAATAAGTGATGGGGGCACTCACTTCTGCAACAAATAGCTTTACTCTGCTATGGTCCGATATGGAATTAGCCACAAGGTGGCAACTCCATATCATCCACAGACAAATGGGCAAGCTGAAGTCTCTAATAGAGAACTAAAAAGAATCCTGGAACGGACTGTAAGTACCCGTAGAAAGGATTGGGCAAGAGAGCTTGGATGATGCTCTGTGGGCATACAGAACAGCATTCAAGACTCCTATACGGACCTCTCCATACCAGCTTGTGTATGGTAAGGCCTGTCATCTGCCCGTGGAACTGGAGCATAAGGCCTACTGGGCAACCAGATTCCTAAACTTTGATGCCAAATTAGCTGGAGAAAAAAGATTGCTCCAGCTGAATGAGCTAGAGGAATTAAGACTCACTGCTTTTGAAAATGCTAAGATTTACAAAGAGAAAGCAAAAAGGTGGCATGACAGAAAGTTGTCATCTAGAGTCTTTGAACCAGGACAGAAGGTTCTGCTATTTAACTCTAGGCTCAGATTATTCCCCGAAAAACTGAAATCCCGGAGGAGGGGACCGTATGTGATTACAAGCGTGTCACCATATGGCTATGTGGAGCTTTAAGACATTGATTCTAATAAGAAGTTCATTGTTAATGGACAGAGAATCAAGCATTATCTTGAAGGCAATATTGAGCAAGAATGCTCAAAGCTGAGGCTAGATTAAAAGCTCAGCAAGGTCCAACTAAAGACAATAAAGAAGCACTTGCTGGGAGGCAACCCAGCCATTAGCAATGCTTATTTGTTATTTAAATAATAATTATATGAGTTTAATATAAATAATCTTCAAGGTAAAGTATCAATTGCATAAGTTCACAGAGTTACAAAAGGATTCAGAGTGCAAAACAGGAAAAAGGAGCTCACTGGCAAGAAAACGCCAATAAGAGGTACATTTGGGCGTTAAACACCTAAAAGAAGCTTCTACTGAGCGTTTAACACCAGTAATGATATCTTTCTGGGCGTTAAACGCCAGAATAGGTATCATTCTGGGCGTTTAACGCCAAACTTGCAGCATCCTGGGCGTTCAGAAAAACGCCCAGTGACAAAAGATTTCTGGCGTTTAACGCTAGCCAGAAGCAACAGCTGGGCATTAAACGCCCAAAAGAGGCTACAGATGGGCGTTAAACGCCCAAAACAAGCAGCAGTTGGACGTTTAACACCAGGATTGTGGAGGGGAGGAAGTTTTGTTTTCCAAATCTATTTTTTTCAAATTTTCATGATTTCATCCATAATTTCTTGCATATACATGTTACAAATCATCATCTTTCAAATTCAATTTTAATTTCAAAAAAATATTAATAAAATCTTTCTTCATTCTCCTTCAACTTCTTTTCAAATCTTTTTCAAAACTCATCTATCTTTTTGAATTCTTTTCAAATCTTTTCTAAATCATCATACTATCTTTTCAAAAAAATTAGATTTACCCTTTTCAAATATCTCTCTTATCTTTTCAATTTTAAAACTACATCTTTTTGCATATCATAATTATCTTTTTACAAATCATATCTTCTATCATATCTTTTTCAAAATTTTCGAACCTACCCCCTCCTCTTTAAATTCCCATTCGGCCATCCCCCTCTCCTCCACAATTCGAACTTGCCTCTCCTTCTATTCGTCTCCTCTCCTTTCTTTTGCTTGAGGACAAGCAAACCTCTAAGTTTGGTGTGCTTTGCGTGATCACTAAGCTAAGACTCACTAAGATCATGGCTCCTAAAGGAAAACAAACCACTTCAAGAGGCAAGAAAGAGAATATTTCAAAACCACTTTGGAATCAGGAGAAGTTCTTAACAAAAGAACATGCAGACCATTACTACAGAATAATGGGTCTAAGATCAGTGATCCCAGAAATTAAATTAGATCTGAAAGAAGACGAATATCCGGAGATACAAGAGCAAATTCGAAGAAGGGGCTGGGAAACCCTAGCTAATCCTGAGACAAAGGTGGGAAGAAATATGGTTCAGAAATTCTACGCAAATGTGTGGCAAACAGATAGGCAGAGAAGGGCTGGAATCACCTTTTACACCTTTTGAACCATGGTCAGAGGGAAAGCTATTTACTTCCACATTGGCAAAATAAGAGAGATCTTCAAGCTGCAGCAACTACAAGATGATCCGGATTCCTTTAGTAAGAGAATGGTGAGATCAGATAAGCGCTTGGACCAAGTTCTAAAGGACATATGCATCCCTGAAACAAAGTGGACAACCAACACAAAGGGTGTCCCAAATCAACTCAAGAGAGGGGATCTCAAACAAGTCGCTAGGGGCTGGCTGGACTTCATTGGGCGTTCCATATTGCCCACCAGTAACCGCTCTGAGGTTACCCTCAAAAGAGCAATTATGATCCATTGTATTATGCAGAAAAACGAAGTGGAGATTCAAGATCTGATTTCGTGTGAGCTCTACACAATTACAAACAAGAACTCCAATGAAGCCAAATTAGCTTACCCAAGCTTAATATCTCTGCTATGCAAGGATACTGGGGTAAAGATGGGAGCGGATGAGTATATCTCAGTCGAGCACCCAATCACAAAAAAATCAATGGAAGGACAACAGGTGCAAGACAACTCCATCAAAAGGAGGGGACAGGAGTTCCTCCCAGAAATCCCTCAGATT
>NC_029786.2:39099244-39130918 GCF_000816755.2 Arachis ipaensis
AAGTGGACAACCAACACAAAGGGTGTCCCAAATCAACTCAAGAGAGGGGATCTCAAACAAGTCGCTAGGGGCTGGCTGGACTTCATTGGGCGTTCCATATTGCCCACCAGTAACCGCTCTGAGGTTACCCTCAAAAGAGCAATTATGATCCATTGTATTATGCAGGGAAACGAAGTGGAGATTCAAGATCTGATTTCGTGTGAGCTCTACACAATTACAAACAAGAACTCCAATGAAGCCAAATTAGCTTACCCAAGCTTAATATCTCTGCTATGCAAGGATACTGGGGTAAAGATGGGAGCGGATGAGTATATCTCAGTCGAGCACCCAATCACAAAAAAATCAATGGAAGGACAACAGGTGCAAGACAACTCCATCAAAAGGAGGGGACAGGAGTTCCTCCCAGAAATCCCTCAGATTAACTACTGGACCCGCCTAAAAGTCTCTGTCACCAAGCTGCAAGAAGATATGGATCAACTAAAAGAAGAACAGCAAGTTCAAAATAGCATGCTCTGCAAACTGCTGAGGGAACAACAGGAGCAAGGGCGTGACCTACAAGAGCTGAAGCGCTAGAAGCTGTCTCTTGAAGGGCCAAGCACCCCATAGACTAAAGGAGCATCCATCTCCCAAAATAAAGGTTGTTGAGTCCTAATCTTAGTCTTAACTCTGTGATAACTTTTACTATTAGAAATCTACCTTAGAAGTTATATGAGTAGTAGTAATTAGTATCTTTATTTTTTTATTTTTCTATCCCCAAATAAGTTATAATTTATCTTTCTTATCAACGTTGAACATGAATAAAATAGCAGATTTTTAGAATAAGGAGGCAATTTTATTTTTTAGTTTTTAATAAGAAAAATTCAAGTTATTTATATGTGGTGGCAATACTTTTTGTTCTCTGAATGAATGCTTGAATAGTGCATATGTCTTTTGAATTTGATATTTATGAATGTTAAAACTATTGGCTCTTGAAGAATGATGAAAAAGAGAAATGTTATTGATAATCTGAAAAATCATGAAATTGATTCTTGAAGCAAGAAAAAGCAGCAAAAATAAAAGCTAGTAACCCTATAAACCAAAAGGCAAGGGTAATAAAAATGATCCAAGGCTTTGAGCATTAATGGATAGGAGGGTCCAAAGGAATAAAATCCCGGCCTAAGCGGCTAAACCAAGCTATCCCTAACCATGTGCTTGTGGCGTGAAGGTGTCAAGTGAAAAGCTTGAGACTGAGCGGTTAAAGTCGTGATCCAAAGCAAAAAAAGAGTGTGCTTAAGAACTATGGACACCTCTGACTGGGGATTTTAGCAAAGCTAAGTCACAATCTAAAAAGGTTCACCCAGTTATGTGTCTATGGCATTTATGTATCCGGTGGTAATACTGGAAAATAAAGTGCTTAGGGCCACGGCCAAGACTCATAAAATAGTTGTGTTCAAGAATCAACATACTAAAGTAGAAGAATCAATAACACTATTTGAATTCTGAGTTCCAATAGATGCCAATCATTCTGAACTTCAAAGGATAAATGGAGGTGCCCAAACTATTTGGAAGCAAAAAGCTACTTACCACGCTCATCTAATGAGAATTTGAGCTTCATATGAAACTCTGAGATGTTATTGCCTCTTGATTTTCTTTCTATTCTGTTTTTTTTATCTAGTTGCTTGAGGACAAGCAACATTTTAAGTTTGGTGTTGTGATGAGCGGATATTTTATACGATTTTTGGGGGTATTTTCATATAGTTTTTAGTAGGATCTAGCTACTTTTTAGTATAGTTTTATTGGTTTTTATGCAAAAATCACATTTCTAGATTTTACTATGAGTTTGTGTGTTTTTCTGTGATTTCAGGTATTTTCTGGCTGAAATTGAGGGACCTGAGCAAAAATCTGATTCAGAGGATGAAAAATGACTGCAGATGCTGTTGGATTTTGACCCTGCTTCACGCGAAATGGATTTTCTCGAGCTATAGAAACCAATTGGCGCACTCTCAATTGTGTTGAAAAGTAGACATCCAGGGCTTTCCAGCAATATATAATCGACCATACTTTTCCCGAGTTTTGATGATGCAAACTGGTATTTAAACGCCAACTTCTTGCCCTATTCTGAAGTTAAACGCCAGAAATAGGTTACAAACCAGAGTTAAACGCCACAAACAAGCTGCAACCTGGAATTTAACTCCAAGAGAAGCCTCTACACATGTAAAGCTCAATGCTCCGCCCAAGCACACACCAAGTGGGCCCCAGAAGTGGATTTCTGCACTATCCATCTTAGTTTACTCATTTTCTGTAAACCCTAGCTACTAGTTAGTATGAATACTACTTTTAGAGACTTACTATGAACCTCATGACATTTTTTACACTTCACATTGTATTTTCTGACGGCATGAGTCTCTAAACCCCATGATTGGGGATGAGGAGCTTTTCTTTGTTTCGATGAATTAATGCAATTACTATTGTTTTTTATTCAATCACGCTTGTTTCTATTCTAAGATATTCACTCGCACTTCACCCTGATGAATGTGATGATCTATGACACTCATCATCATTTTCACCTATGAACGTGTGCCTGACAACCACCTCCGTTCTTTCTGCACTTGCTTGAGTGTGTATCTCTTAGCCTCCTGGTTCATGATCAGAGTCTTCGTGGTATAGGCTAAAATTATTGGCGGCCATTCCTGAGATCCAAAAAGTCTAAACCTTGTCTGTGGTATTCCGAGAAGGATTTGGAAAGGGATGACTGTGACGAGCTTCAAACTCACGAGTGTTGGGCGGAGTGACAGACACAAAAGAATCAACGGATTCTATTCCAACATGTGTGAGAACCGACAGATGATTAGCCGTGCAGTGACAGCACATTTGGACCATTTTCACTGAGAGGATGGATGGTAGCCATTAACATCAGTGATCCACTAACATACAGCTTGCCATAGAAGGAGACATGCGTGCGTGAAGAAGAAGACAGTAGGAAAGCAGAGATTCAGAAGACAGAGCATCTCCAAAACCTTAATCTGTTCTCCATTACTGCATAACAAGTATTATTTATTTTATGTTAATTACTTTTCATAAACCGAACCATTTTTATTATTAATTTCCTGACTAAGAATTACAAAATAACAATAGCTTGCTTCAAGCTGACAATCTCCGTGGGATCGACCCTTACTCACGTAAGGTATTACTTGGACGACCTAGTGCACTTGCTGGTTAGTGGTCCGAGTTGTGAAAAGTGTGATTTACAATTCGTGCACCGGTATCACGGGAGTCAAAATGAAAACGGAAAGGCTAACCCGAGGGACCTGGGAATTGACTTGGTGGAGGTCAAGTAAAACTGAATTTCTAAAATACCAAATCCAATTCGAGGTACCAAGTTAAGACCAAAACAGTTTCTAAAATTTCGGGCAGCATTTCGGTAGTAAATTGGACGTTCCCGGATAGCAAACAGCAATAAGAATTAGTCTTATGAATTCAGTATATTAAACATGTAACACAATCAGGGAATTCACATGACTTGGAAACATTAAACAAGCAATACAGGAGTGAAATAGTACATATAAAATAGAGCACACCACTCATCATACTCATCATGTAACATTCAAACAAATGAACACAAATGGAGTAATTATTAGGCCTAGAATCCTCTAACCACAACCTAACTACCTAACCGCAATTATTTCTATCCAACCCAATATGCAAAATTAATCAACTAGCTAACTAAAACTAACTAAGCAAAATTGATAAAAGACAGTAAAGAAAACAGAGCAGAGGTATCGAGAACCTGGAATGCAGAAGCAGAAATGGAAAAGGAAAGGAAATGGGTGGTGGTGGCGCCGCCCAGGAGTAGTGACAGCGGCGAACTCACAGTGGTGCACAGTGGTGATGGGAGGAAACAGAGCAGGGGCAAAGTGAACCTGGGATACAGGCGGAACAGTAGGAAGTGATGCCAGGGCATTTTGGCCAATTTCACTGACCTTTTCTTTACTTTTTTATGGTAGTTTCATGCATTTTCTTAGGAAATAAGCAAGTTTTGGGTAGAATTTCACTTACATCTTGATTCAAGCAAGCATGGTGCACTTTACATGATTTCATGAGAATTTTGCATGAATTAAATGACAAATTGGATGATGCATGTCTCATGATGAGGATTAGAACTTTGATGCACTTTATTACTTGATTTCAGGACAAAGGAAGCAAGAAAGAACCACGTTAGCAGCCACGTTAGTCTAACTAACGTGACTACTAATGTGGAATGGGAGCTAGCTTGCAACGTTAATGAGAAAAGTAATCGCCAATAACGTCCTCGAAGCCATCATAGCCCACGTTAAGAGTCACGTTAACTAAGTTAACGTGAACTCTAACGTGGAAGAAGAAAGTGAAGCCAACGTTAGTGACACTCACTTTTGTCACTAACGTTGGACCAAGCTCATATTGGCCACGTTAAGGGCCACGTTAACTTAGTTAACGTGGACTCTAACGTTGGGAAGCAAAAGAATGGCCAACGTTAGTGACACTTACCTTTGTCACTAACGTTGGTCTAAGCCACTTTGAGCCACGTTAACTCCCACGTTAACTTAACTTAGTTAACGTGGAAGCTAACGTGGAGAAAGCAAGTGATCGCCCACGTTAGTGACATTTACCTTTGTCACTAACGTTGGGATGTACTACCACAAGCCACTATGAGCAACGCTAGCTCCGACGTTAACTTAGTTAACGTGGAAGCTAACGTGGAGGAAAGGATGATGAGCCAACATTAGTGACACTCACCTTTGTCACTAACGTTAGAGATGGCTATCATCACCACGTTAGAAGCCACGTTAACCTAGTTAAGGTGGATTCTAACGTGGGAAGTAGGGGCATCTTGGAACATTAGTGACAAAGGTAAGTGTCACTAATGTTCTCGAAGGATTGGCAAGCCTACGTTAAGAGCCACGTTAACTAAGTTAACATTTAGTTAACGTGGACTCTAACGTAGGAGGAAGGGAGGACTCTCAACGTTATTGGAAAAGGTGAGTCCCAATAACGTGTGCGAAGGACCAAGAGGCAACGTTAGTGGTCACGTTGGTGCCACTAACGTTGAAGTTAACATGGATCATCCATGGGTTAGGAACGTTAGTGAAAAAGGTGATTGTCACCAACGTTCTCGAACCCACACTATCACTTAACGTTAACGCCATTAACGTCCTTAGCTAAATACCCTGCCTACTTCACACTTTCTCTCTGCAAGTAAAGCTAAGCCCACTAAAGAGGATAACTGCTTCAAACTCAAGATCCAAAGGCCCATATCCAAGACTTGAAGAACTAACTAGAAGATCAGAAGAGTAGTATATATAGGGGTAGTTTTGAATTAGAGAGGAGAGCTTTTGGGGAGTTGGAAATTTGAGAACTACTCTCTGTATAATTTACTCTGCACTTCTAGTTTATTTTTGAGAATGTGTTTTCCATCTTTGTTTTCCATTTCCAGAGCTATGAACAACTAAACCCCCTTCATTGGGTTAGGGAGCTCTGTTGTAATTTGATGGATCAATCTTAGTTTTCATTATTCTTCTTCTATCTTTTCTCTTGATTTTACTAGAAAGCTTTCAATCTTCATCCAATTGGGTAGTTATCTTGGAAAAGAAGCTTTTCATACTTGGATCTCTTCTGAACCTTGGAAGAGGAATGAAGAGATCATGCTAGAAATGCTTTCTCATGTTGGACCAAATTGGGGTTGGAAGGATATGGTGACTATAATTCTACCAACAGTTGATTTGGGAATGCATGTGGTATAATCAATGACCATACTTCATCTCTTCTCATGAGCAATTGACCAAGAAATTAGCTATTGATCAAGATTTGAGAGATTAAATTACAAGGAATTGTAATTCGATCACTTAAGATTGCCAAGGAGATCAATGAACGCATTGATTGAGGAAGAGATGAAAATGAAATTGATCCGGAGAATGCAACATCTCCTAAACCCAATGAATTCCCCATTCTGATTTTACCCATTCTTTTTAATTTCTGCAATTTACTTTTATGAGCATCTTCCCCATTCCCATTTACAATCCTGCAATTTACTTTCCGCCATTTATTTTCAGCTCTTTACTTCCAGCATTTACATTTTCTGCTATTTACTTTCCCGCCATTTAATTTCTTGCAACTCTCAAACCAAATTCTGCTTAGCTCAACTAGAACATTCTTCCAATTAAAGTTGTTTGACCAATCAATCCCTGTAGGATTCGACCTCACTCTATTGTGAGTTTTTACTTGACGACAATTCGGTATACTTGCCAAAGGAAAATTGTTGAGAGACAAGTTTTCGTGCATCAAGTTTATGGCGCCATTGCCGGGGATTGATTTTGTATCAACAATGATTAAATTGGAGGATAACTAGATTGAGCATTTTTCTTTTGTTTGATTTAAGTTCATTTGAGTAATTTACTTTCTGTTCAGTTATTTTCTTCCCCTTCCCCTACCCATTTTCTTAGTTGTTTACAATTCAGTCCACTAAACCACTAACTGTTTGATATATTGCATCACTCACACTAACAGTATTTCTGTAGAAATTACTTTCTGCAACTATTTCCTTGCTTGTGCCTTGTTGGTTGTATGACAAGGAGAAGAAGCGGGGCTTCAACTTCTTTTGATTCTGAACCTGAGAGGACCTTCCTTAGATTAAGGAGGGAAGCAAGAGGAAAGAAAGTAGTTGGTGCTGAGGAAGAGGAGGAGTACTTTGAACCAGATATGGATGAGAATATGGAGAATCATCATGAAGAAGAGGCTCACAACCATGGCCGAGAAGGACCAGCACATCAGGCTGGGCAAGAGAGAAGGGTTTTGGGTTCGTACATCAATCCAAACCCAGGAAATTGCGGGAGTAGCATCCAAAGGCCAACCATACATGCCAACAACTTTGAACTAAAGCCACAGCTCATCACCCTTGTTCAGAACAATTGTTCATTCGAAGGGAGTGTCCAAGAAGACCCCAATAAATATCTTACCACCTTCCTGAGGATATGTGATACTGTGAAGTCTAATGGTATTCATCCTGACACCTATAGATTACTTCTGTTCCCTTTCTCACTCAAGGACAAGGCATCTAAATGGCTGGAATCCTTTCCAAAGGAGAGTTTAGCAACTTGGGAAGATGTGGTGAACAAATTCTTGGCAAGATTCTATCCTCCTCAACGGATCAACAGGCTGAGAGTTAAGGTGCAAACCTTCAGGCAGCAAGATGGTGAGAGTCTATATAAAGCATGGGAGAGGTTTAAGGACCTGACAAGAAGGTGTCCACCAGATATGTTCAATGAATAGGTGCAGCTACACATTTTCTATGAAGGCCTTTCTTATGAATCAAAGAAGGCAGTAGACCATTCATCCGGGGGATCTCTGAACAAGAAGAAGACCATTGAAGAAGCCATAGATGTCATTGAGACTGTAGCTGAGAATGACTACTTCTATGCTTCTGAAAGAGGCAACACTAGAGGAGCGATGGAGCTAAACAATGTGGATGCACTGCTGGCCCAAAACAAGCTTATTACTAAGCAGCTGGCTGACCTCACCAAGAAGATGGAGAGGAACCAAGTAGCAGCAATCACCACCTCATCAGCAACCCAAGAGGGAGTGAATGCAGAGGCAAAGGATGAGCAAGAACAAGCCAACTACGTTGGAAACTCACCCAGGAAGACCCATGATCCATACTCCAAGACCTACAATCCTGGTTGGAGGAATCACCCAAACTTTGGGTGGGGAAATCAACAAGATCAAAGCCAAGATCAGAGACGTCACAACCCCAACAACCATGCAACTCACCAACGGTCCACACAGAGATGATATCAACACCACCCTAACAACACCTCTCCACTTCCATACCAAAACCAAAACAACCCTTCTCATCACTCCGATCCCAACCCACCATCATCTGATGACAGACTCTCAAGGATTGAGAAACTACTTGAAGGCATATGCAAAGAGATTCAAGACAGTAAGGCATTCCGAGAAGAAGTGCGGTCCAATATGCAGAATCAAGATGCTGCCATCAAGAAACTTGAGACACAAATTGGCTACCTATTCAAGCAAACTCCCAACCACAACCCTCGCAGCGATACTGACTCAAACCAAAGGGAGGAGTGTCAGGCTATCAACCTCAGAAGTGGAAAGGAATTGAAGGAGACTCCCAAGCAACCACAAGAGAAAGATTCAGTTGGAAAGAAGGAGGAACAAGATGAAGTTCAAGTCCCCACCTCCAACTCACATCAAAAGGAAGGAGAGCTGAAGCCCTATGTTCCCAAAGTCCCATATCCTCAGCAACTGAAGAAGAAAGGGGATGACAGCCAGTTCTCCAGATTTTTAGAAATCTTCAAGAAATTACAGATTAACATACCCTTTGCTGAAGCAATAGAGCAAATGCCGCTCTATGCCAAGTTCTTGAAGGAATTGATGACTAAGAAGAGAAGTTGGAAGAGCAACGAAACTGTGATACTAACCGAAGAATGAAGTGCTATCATTCAGCATAAACTGTCCCAGAAATTGAAGGATCTTGGGAGCTTCCAGATCCCTTGTATTATAGGGGAGATCACAGTGGAGAAGGCTCTATGTGACTTAGGAGCCAGCATAAATCTGATGTCAGTAGCTATGATGAGAAAAATGAAGATCGAGGAGGCTAAGCCAACAAAAATGGCCCTACAACTGGCAGACCGATCCATCAAGTTCCCTCATGGTGTAGTAGAAGATTTGCTGGTGAAGGTGGGGGATTTTATCTTCCCACCAGACTTTGTGGTGTTGGAAATGCAGGAGGAAACCAAGGCCTCCATCATCCTGGGAAGACCATTCTTAGCTACTACTGGAGCTGTCATTGATGTCCAAAAAGGTGACCTCATCCTGAGATTACACAATGAAAAGATGACATTCAATGTGTTCAAGGCCATGAGTTACCCACCAGAACAATTGGAAGAATGTATGAGGTTGGACTCACTGGAAGATGCAGAGCATGAGAGCTTTGAAGAAGAAGAACCTGAAAGGTTGACAGAGGAGGAATCAACGTCTAGTGAAGAGGCCGCAATAGCAGAAATTCATATACAAGGTGCACCAAAGGAAGAGAATGAAAAGTTAGAAGCACCAAAACTTGAACTCAAGGCACTGCCAACCACTCTCAAGTATGCATACTTAGGCGAGAATGAAAGCTACCCAGTGATCATAAACTCATCCCTCAGCCAAGATCAAGAGAATGAGCTTCTCCAAGTGTTGCAAAAGCATAAAGATGCCATTGGATGGACCCTCGCTGACCTGAAAGGGATCAATTCGGCCATATGCATGCATAAAATACTGTTGGAAGATGATGCCAAACCATCCATTCAATCCCAAAGGAGGCTGAACCCAATCATGAAGGAAGTGGTACAGAAGGAAATTATGAAGTTGTGGCAGGGAGGGGTGATGAGCGGATAATTTATACGCTTTTTGGCATTATTTTTAGTATGTTTTTAGTATATTTTAATTAGTTTTTATTATATTTTTATTAGTTTTTAAATAAAAATAACTCTTCTGGACTTTACTATGAGTTTGTGTATTTTTTTGTGATTTCAGGTATTTTCTGGCTGAAATTGAGGGACCTAAGCAAAAATCTGATTCAGAGGCTGAAAAAGGACTGCAGATGCTATTGGATTCTGACCTCCCTGCACTCGAAGTGGATTTTCTGGAGTTACAGATACCCAATTGGCGCGCTCTCAATTGCGTTGAAAAGTAGACATCCTGGGCTTTCCAGCAATATATAATAGTCCATACTTTGCCCGAGATTTGATGGCCCAAACAGGGGCTTGAATGTGTATCTCTTGGGTTTCTAATCTAAGATTGGAACCTTCGTAGTATAGGCCAGAATTATTGGCGGTCATTCCTGAGATCCAGAACGTCTAAACCTTGCCTGTGGTATTCTGAGTAGGATCTGGGAAGGGATGATTGTGACGATCTTCAAACTCGCGATTGTGGGGCGTGTGACAGACGCAAAAGGATCAATGGATCCTATTCCGACATGATCGATAACCGACAGATGATTAGCCGTGTGGTGACAACGCATTTGGAACGTTTTCACTGAGAGGACGGGAAGTAGCCATTGACAACGGTGATGCCCAACATAAAGCTTTCCATGAAAAGAAGTATGAATGATTGGAAGAAGGCAATAGGAAAGCAGAGGTTCAGGAGGAACAAAGCATCTTCATACGCTTATCTGAAATTCCAACCAAAGAATTACATAAGTATCTCTATCTTTATTTTATGTTTTATTTATCTTTTAATTATCAATTCTCTATCACCATCTGAATTAGCCTGACTGAGATTTACAAGCTGACCATAGCTTGCTTCAAGCCGACAGTCTCCGTGGGATCGACCCTTTCTCACGTAAGGTTTATTACTTGGACGACCCAGTGCACTTGCTGGTTAGTTGTGCGGAATTGTGACAAAGTGTGATTCACGTTTGAGAGCTCCAAGTCCTTTGGCGCCATTGTTGCTGATCACAATTTCGTGCACCAAGTTTTTGGCGCCGTTGCCGGGGATTGTTCGAGTTTGGACAACTGACGGTTCATCTTGTTACTTAGATTAGGTACTTTTCAGAATTTTTAAGAATGAATTCTAGAGTTTCAAGGTGATGTTCTTATCATCACAAAAGCTGATTGATTCTCATCAATTTAGCTGCTGAATGTAATGTCCTGTTGAAGCTTGGCCAAACATGTATAATCTTTTTAGACTAAAGCTTTAGACTAACATTGCATGATTCCTGGAATTCTTATTAAAAGTTTTGAATCTCTTTATTTTCTTTTCTATATAAGTTTTGAAAATCACAAAAAATTTTATAAAATCATAAAAATAAAAAATATTTTATGTTTCTTGTTTGAGTCTAGTATCAATTTTTAAGTTTGGTGTCAATTGCATTCTTCTTGCATTTTCGAATATATGCATTATGTTCTTCATTAATCTTCAAGTTGTTCTTGATGATTTCATTGCTCTGATCTTTAAATTCTCTTGTTTTGTGTGTTTTGTTGTTTCTCATATGCATTCTCAATTTGTTAGTGTCTCTTATATGAAAATATTTAAGTTTGGTGTCTTGCATGCATTGTTTATTTGATCTTAGTTAAAATTTTTATTGTTTCTCATCATTAAAAATCCAAAAATATTTTCAAAATTGTGTCTTTTCAAGTCAATAATACAGAGAATTGAAGATTCAGAACATTCAGCAGAGGAATCAACCAGAAAAAGCTGGGCGTTCAAAACGCCCAGTGAAGAAGGAAAACTGGCGTTTAAATGCCAGCCAGGGTACCTGGCTGGGGGTTTAACGCCCAAAAAGGTATGATTTTGGGCGTTAAACGCCAGAATGGATGCCATTCTGGGCGTTTAACGCCAGAAGGACACTAGAGGGAAGATTTTGTTTTTAATCCAAATTTTTTTTCAAATCTTCATAATTTTTCAAAATCAAATCTTTTTCAAATCATATCTTTTCAATCATATCTCTTCAAAATCAATTTCTTTCCATTTTTTTTAATTTTCGAAAATCCTTGTTATAATTAAAGATTTACTTCAAAAATTTTCTAGTTGTTACTTGCCTATTAAGAAAGGATCAAAAGTTTTAATTCTAGAATCATATCTTCTAATTTCTTGTTAGTCAAGTAATCAACTTTAATTTTAACAACTTTCTCTTTTTAGTCTGATTTTCAATCATATCTTCTCAATCATATCTTTTCAATCAAATCTTTTTCAAAATTAACTCTCAATCATATCTTTTTGATTTCTAATTTCAAAATCTTTTTCAAAAATCACTTAATTTCTTTCCCAATTTTAGTTTTCGAAAATCATCAATCAAATTTTCAAAATTTCTTTTAATTATTTCAAAATCTTTTACTTTAATTTTCGAAAATTCTTCCCATCTTCTCACATACTTCTATTTAAAGGACTAACACTCCTCCTCAAGGTGAAATTTGAACTCTATCCTTCTTTATATGTTCGAATTCTCTTCTATCTACCTCCTCCTTCTATTCTTCTTTTCCTCTGACACCTCAAGGAATCTCTATACTGTGACATAGAGGATTCCCTACTTTCTTGTTCTCTTCTCTTTCATATAAGCAGGAACAAAGATAAAGGCATACTTGTTCAAGCTGATCCTAAACCTGAAAGGACCTTGAAGAGAAAGCTAAGAGAAGCTAAAGAACAATTCTCTTTAGAGGGCCTAACAGAGCTTTTCAAGGAAGAAGAAACCATGGCAGCCAAAAACAATAATGCCAACAATGCAAGAAAGGTGCTTGGTGACTTTACTGCACCTACTCCTGACTTCTATGGGAGAAGCATCTCAATCCCTGCCATCGGAGCAAACAACTTTGAGCTTAAGCCTCAATTAGTTTCTCTAATGCAACAGAATTGCAAGTTTCATGGACTTCCATTGGAAGATCCTCATCAGTTCTTAGCTGAATTCTTGCAAATCTGTGACACTATCAAGACCAATGGGGTTGACCCTGAAGTCTACAGGCTTATGCTTTTTCCTTTTGCTATAAGAGACAAAGCTAGAACATGGTTAGATTCACAACCTAAAGAAAGCCTGAACTCTTGGGAAAAGCTAGTCAATGCCTTCTTGGCAAAGTTTTTTCCACCTCAAAAATTGAGCAAGCTTAGAGTGGAGGTCCAAACATTCAGACAAAAGGAAGGTGATTCCCTCTATGAAACTTGGGAAAGATACAAGCAATTAATCCGAAGATGTCCTTCTGACATGCTTTCAAAATGGGGCATCATAGGTATTTTCTATGATGGTCTATCTGAACTATCTAAGATGTCATTGGATAGCTCTGCTGGAGGATCTCTTCATCTGAAGAAGACGCCTGCAGAAGCTCAGGAACTCATTGAAATGGTTGCAAATAACCAATTCATGTTCACTTCTGAAAGGAATCCTGTGAATAATGGGATAGCTCAGAAGAAAGGAGTTCTTGAGATTGATACTCTGAATGCTATATTGGCTCAGAATAAAATATTGACCCAACAAGTAAATATGATTTCTCAGAGTCTATTTGGAATGCAAGCAGCAACAGGCAGTACTAAGGAAGCTTCCTCTGAAGAAGAAGCTTATGATCCTAAGAACCCAGCAATGGAAGAGGTGAATTACATGGGAGAACCCTATGGAAACACCTATAATCCTTCGTGGAAAAATCATCCAAATCTCTTATGGAAGGATCAACAGAGACCCCAACAAGGTTTCAACAACAATAATAGTGGAAGAAACAGATTTAGCAATAGCAAGCCTTTTCCATCATCTTCTCAGCAACAGACAGAGAATTCTAAGCAAAGCCACTCTGACTTAGCAACCATTGTCTCTGATCCAATCAAAACCACTCAAAGTTTCATGACTGAAACAAGGTCCTCCATTAGAAATTTGGAGGCACAAGTGGGTCAGCTGAGTAAGAAAATTACTGAACTCCCTCCTAGCACTCTCCCAAGCAACACAGAAGAGAATCCAAAAAGAGAGTGCAAGGCCATAACCACAACCCACACGGCCGAACCTGGAGAGGAGGAAGAGGCAGTGATCTCCACTGAGGAAGACCTCAATGGACGTCCACTGACCTCCATGGAGTTTCCTAAAGAGGAACCATGGGAATCTGAGGCTCACACTGAGACCATAGAGATTCCAGTGAATTTACTTTTGCCATTCATGAGCTCTGATGAGTATTCATCCTCTGAAGAGGATGAAGATGTTACTAAAGAGCAAGTTGCTAAGTACCTTGGAGCAATCATGAAGCTAAATGCAAAGTTGTTTGATAATGAGACTTGGGAGGATGAACCTCTATTGCTCATCAAAGAACTGGATGACTTGACTTGGCAGAGATTACCTCTGAAAAGATAATATCCTAGAAAGTTCTCAATACCTTGTACCATAGGCACCATGACCTTTGAGAAGGCTCTGTGTGACCTAGGGTCAAGCATAAACCTCATGCCTCTCTCTGTAATGGAGAAGCTAGGGATCGTTGAGGTACAAGCTGCAAGAATCTCACTGGAGATGGTAGACAATTCAAAGAAACAAGCTTATGGACTTGTAGAGGATGTCTTGGTAAAGGTTGAAGGCCACTACATCCCTGTTGATTTCATAATCCTAGAGACTGGGAAGTGTATGGATGAATCCATCATCCTTGGCAGACCCTTCCTAGCCACAGCAAAAGCTGTGATTGATGTTGACAGAGGAGAATTGATCATTCAAGTGAATGAAAACTCCCTTGTGTTTAAACCTCAAGGATATACCTCTGTCACCATGGAGAGGAAGCATGAAGAACTTCTTTCAATACAGAGTCAAACAGAGCCCCCACAGTCAAACTCTAAGTTTGGTGATTGGAGGCCACAACCAAACTTTAAGTTTGGTGTTGAACCCCCATATTCAAACTCTAAGTTTGGTGTTGGGAGGTTCCAACATTGCTCTAAACATCTGTAAGGCTCCATGAGAGCCCACTGTCAAGCTATTGACATTAAAGAAGCGCTTGTTGGGAGGCAACCTAATCTTTACTTATCTCTGTTAAATTTCTATTTTCTTTTGTTATTTTATGTTTTCTGTAGGTTGATGATCATGAGAAGTCACAAAAACAATTGAAAAAGCAAAAACAGAAGGAAAAACAGAATAAAAAACAGAACACCCTGAAGGAGAAACTTACTGGTGTTTAAACGCTAGTAAGGGTACCAGAGTGATGAGAGAACTTTTGCGTGGTCTAGAAAGTTGCGGATAAATCCTCGTTGCAAGTATAGTTTCTAAACCTTCAAAAGTCCTTTCATACAAATGTTTTGGGTGTCACAAGTAACAAACCCCTTTAAAAATTGTTAACCGAGTATTCAAACCTCGGGTCGTCTTCTCAAGGAACTGCAAGGAAGTATGTTCTTATTATTGGCTATAAAGGTTGTAATCGGGGTTTAGAAGGTGAGAAGCAAGTGATTTGAATGACCAGTAAATTAGATGGCAATTAAAATAAATAAATACTGTAAAGCAAACTTCTGGCAAGGTAAAAAAAATTGGAAGTCTAGACCAAGTTATCCTTATCAATGATAATGAAAATTGAATCTTAATTCCACTTAGTCAACCTTTACTAAATTAAAGGAAAGTCAAGGGATTAATTAGTTTGATCTTCGAATCCTATTTATTTTCTAAGAAAAGATTGGGATTATTGAAGTTCAATTCAATTGGCAAGATAACAATTAACAATTATGCTGTTGAATTGGATAACTCCTGATTTACTGATTTCTTAACCAAAACCAAAAAGGGAAAAAGTAAATTTGCTGGAATAAAAGTATCCTTAGATGGAAAGCAATGGTAACACAAATTAAAGAGAGAGCAATCATAAACTGGAATACCTCAAATATCATTAATTCAAATAATAATCTGTAACATGGAATAATTCATAAATTAAATTATAAAAGTAAATAATCAACTCAGGTGTTGGAATAAATAAATAAAAGTGAAAAGGGAAGCTTAAAACAAAGAAACATAAAACCTGGATCGAGAGTCACTCTTACAAACTAAGAGAAGTCCTAAATCCTAAGAGAGAGAGGAGAGAACCTCTCTCAAACTAAATCTAAATCATGGAAAGTAGTAAAAATGTGAGCTCTCTTTTGAATGGATGCATTCCTCCACTTTATAGCCTCTAGTCTATGTGTTCTGCACTTGGATTTGGGCCAAAAAGGCTTCAGAATCCGCTTTGAGCGTATTCTGTAAATTCTGATATGTGGCTTCTGTCACGCGTCTGCGTGGGCCACGCGGTCGCGTCATCTGGAGCTTTTCCTTGCCCCGCGGTCGCGTCAGTCACGCGTCCGCGTCGTATGCGTTCTACTTAAGGCACGCGGTCGCGTCAGTCATACGGCCGCGTCGCTGCTTCTTCGCTTCTGGTACGCGATCGCGTCATCCATGCGATCGCGTGGATACCAGTTTCTTCAAAACTCTGTTTCGCACTTTTCCTTCCATTTTTGTACGTTTCCTTTTCCATCCTTTAAGTCATTCTGCCTTAGAAAATCTGAAACTACTCAACACACTAATCACGACATCGAATGGAAGTAAAGGTAATTAAAATAATTAATTTTAAAGCTTAGGAAACATGTTTTTCATATATATCACATAATAAGGAAGGGAAAGTAAAACCATGCAATTAATATGAATAAGTGGGTGAAGGATTGAATAAATCACTCAAACTAAGCACAAAATAACTCATCAGTCATACCAAAAGTTATGAGCTCTTTAATTAAGGTTGTAATGGGGCCAAGGTAAAGGTAAGGATATATGTATAAGGCTAAGTGAGCTAATAAGTGAATCCTTAATTAGACTAAGATCTCACCTAACATACATATTTAGTAGAACAAGCTTCTTTACCAATTTTCCCATATTATCCCACTTGTTGTTACATGCTCATGTTTCAATTTTATTTTTATCCCATGTGCATTGCTTTTATTTTGCATTGGGGAATTCTTTTGTATCCCTTTTTATTAAATGCTGAAAAATAACTTTTTTTAATACACATGGTAATTGAATCACTTTGATTTCTCATGAGCATGCTTCCCAAATTTTCTTTTATTTTTTTTAACTTTTCTACCTTTTGTTTCTATCATCCATGTTCCCAATAGGTTTCCCATATTTTAATCTATTCATGATTTTCTATCTTAAGCTAACCAAGGATTCAACTTGGGATTTTATTTTGTTTTTCTGCTTAAGGCTAGTAGTGTGGCTAAATAGAATAAAAGGGATTTTAAAGGCTCAAGGGGGCTAACAAGGGTGATGTGAAAGGTAGGTTATTTTGGGGTAAGTGAGCTAAAATCAAATGATGGCCTCAATCATTCTTTTGGTATGTATCTATATTCTATATTCTATAAGTGGACATATAGATTAAAGCAAAGTAAAGAACATCAGAATAAAAAGAAGTGAAACACACAGAAATGAAATTATGGTTTGAATGCAACCATACAATTAAGCTCAAGACTCACAGGTTGTGTGTTCTCTAACTTAAGCATCATATATCATTCATATATGTTATGCAGGTTTAGTTAAAAATTCCCATTATTCTCATAAAAAAATTATTTAGGGTAGCCTTTAAAATTTTAATGTTCCTCCTTGATGAAATGTTGTCAACTTAACTATATGATGTAATGCTATATATACAAGGTTTATGGATTTAAATCTGTTATGTTCAATTTCCTAGCTTACTTTCTTTTTATATTTTTCAATTTAAACTATGCTATCTCATGCTAAAAAGGGTAAACTATACTAATTAATCCAATAATAAGTCAGAATTGCAGACTAAACTAAATAACTAAAAATATGAACTAAAAATGTAAAATGCAGAAATATAGTAAAAAAACATAAAAGTAGCAATGTATAAGTACTCAGAAAATAACAGTAAAAAGAAAAATACAGAAAAAAAATCCAAAATAAAAGAAAAAAGAGATGTAGTGGTTCACCAAAATAAAACGCCAGAGATGGCGACCTCCCCACACTTAAAATGAAGCATCGTCCCTGATGCTCAATCAAGCTGGGTGTGAAGGGGTGTCATCACTGGTAGGGATGGTAGCTGGAGGCTCTGTGGTGGTGGTGGGCTGAGGGTCTGGCTGCTATAGGGGCGGTGCTGACTAGATCGGGAACTCCGAATCTGAAGCCTCGATCTGATGCGTAACCTCCTGATGTGGGGCAGCCTGCTCTGTGTCTACCTGCTGATGGGTCTCCTCCTGGAAGTGAGTCTCCTCCTCCTCTGATGGCTCTGATGGTGTGTCGGGCTCGGAGGGGATGTCACCACCCTGTCGGATCACCAGCTTCAGATGTGAATAGCGTCGCTGGCTGCGACGCTCCAATCTCTCATACCGGCGCCGGTTACGGCGCTCCATCTGATCAAGCTGTCGGAATAGGTGGTGCACGAGGCGGTATACGGGCTCAGAGGCAGGTGGAGGTGCGGTGGTGGCAGTAGAGCCAGCAGGGGCAGCCGTGGATGAAGAGGGTCCAGCAGACGGTGGGGCTGTCTCATCAGTAGTAGTGAAGGGTGGTGGTCTGTAGCCCAAAGCTAGGAAGTTCCTGCTGTGAGGAATGATCCTGCGGCAGTCCGCCGCTAGTGGTCTCTCATCGGCATCCTCCCATGGCACGTCAGCTCGACGGCTGAGCTGTGTAACCAGATATGGAAAAGGGAGGGTGCCTTGGACGTGGACCCTAGCCATATAATACCGGATAAAGCGTGGCAGATAAAGGTCCTTACCCTCCAGCACACCATAGGAGGGTGATCATAGCTGCCGGGATCTCCGTCTCATGAGTACTCGGCATCACATAATTGCTCAAGATTTGGTGCCATAGCCGAGCCTCATCATTTAAGTACGCCCTCTTGATCCCTCTAGGCATGGTGGTGTCCGGACCCATCTCCCAAGGAACAGTCGGGTCGAGAGCTATCCGTGCCTTCACAGCATTCCAATCAAACTGCATCAGGCGCATGTCCTCCTCAGCCTTTGAATAACCATCAGGCTGATCGCACTTGGCTGGGAGCCGGAGAATGTCCTCTATGGCCTCCTCAGTGGCAAGAATTTGTTTTCCTCTCAGGTTCACTGCATCGAGGGTGGTGATGTAGTAGTTGCAGTAGAATTCCCTGACCCAAGATGTATTGACCTCTGTCAGTGCTCTCTCCAGAAAGAACCAGCCTCTTTGCTTGATTTGCTTAGTGGTGTACTGTTGGAGTGCTTCTGGAATCCTCAGAGTTCTCTCTAGGTATAGATTCTTGGAGTTTGCAAATGCCGGATACTTCAGCTCACAGTACCGGTTTGCAAATTTTATTGGATCATTTGCAGGGAGCAGCTGGTCAGCTTTTTCCTGCTGTGTAAAGTTCTTCTCCCGCCATGAGGAATCATGCATGAGGGCAATGATGGACTGGGAGGAATCTCCTCTCTTACACTTGCCAGTAGCCTTGCCTTTTCCATTCCTTTGTGAGGCAGATATCTTGAAAAATGGAAAACTAGGATATGGATAAAGATAGGGAAGCAAATAGGCAATTAAACAAAGAAAACTCAAAACGGCAAAGGAGACTTAGAATGAGGTAAATGAGTCAAGTAAATGTGCTTTAAGGATTGTTTAGTAGTTTAAAATTTGGAAAGGAAGAATTTACAATCCAAAATGTATCAGAATTCAAGTTAAATAGAAAAATTGTCATTATGCCATGGTTAGAAAGTTAGAGGAAAGGGAAAAATCAGAAAAGAGATTTTAAAAGGTTAGTATGGTTAGAATTTCTAAAAGAAGTTAGTAAATTAAAATTAGTGAGTCAGTAAAATGCAGGTTAAAGTAAGTGGCATAAAGAAAATATTCCACGTAACAAGGATTCACAATTATGACTAGAAATAACTCACAACCTAACAAGGGAAACAGGGTGATGTTGATTCAAAGAGATATAAAGAAAGCAAGAATTGGAATCAGAATATCACAGATGCAGTTTATAAACCAAGAAATCAAAGAGGATAAGAAATTCTGCCATAGCATTCATGAAACAGTTTGGTGAAAGCAGAGGACAACAGAGTTCAGATTGCCAAACCAAAACATGAATGAAAACAATTCAAAAAAAATTTGGGCAGCATTCTGGCTAAAATTGGATTGTCCCGAAAAATAAACAGGAATCAAAGCAGTTCATATGAATTAAAATTGAAGCTTGCAATTTACATATAATAAATATAAACATGAAAAACAGAATAAAAAGCAGCATGAATTAAGAAATTACAGCATATGAACTAATATCATAGCAGCATCAAGATTGCAAAAACATAGAGCAATAAACAAGAATGGTGCAATTAAACAGACCTAAATCCACTAACCACAGCCTAAGCTACCTAACAACCTAAAAATCCACTACAGCATGCATATCTATCTATCCTAATTATGAACAGAAACAGAAGAAAAATTGTAAAATAACTGCGAAGGACAGAAAGGCGGCGTTCATCGGAACCTGGTAGGCGTGAGGAGTAGAACGGGGTAAGAAAGTGGCTAGGTGGTGGCTGCGCGCATGAGAGGGGTGGAAGAGGGGATGACGCGATCGCGTGGGTCACGCGATCGCGTCGCTGGAAATTGTGCTAAAC
Source organism: Arachis ipaensis (assembly GCF_000816755.2). Lineage (NCBI taxonomy): Eukaryota > Viridiplantae > Streptophyta > Magnoliopsida > Fabales > Fabaceae > Arachis > Arachis ipaensis. The sequence continues at coordinate 39,119,291 of NC_029786.2, forward strand.
GCACGACTCCAGCACCGTTTCAGCGCAACTCTCTGTCTCCTTCTGGGGTGATGTGCAATCCATGCGACGCGATCGCGTCGCTCACGCGGTCACGTGGGATTGGTATTATGCAAGTGACGCGATCGCATGGGGCATGCGATCATGTGGGCCAATTTTTGCAAAACGCACAAGGGCCGCACGATTCCAGCCTAACTTTCTGCACGTTGGATATTTACGCCGATCTCCAGGACACGCGGCCGCGTGGATGACACGGTCGCGTGGGAAGTGTAGTTCGCCATTTGACGCGATCGCATGGGTGATGCGGTCGCGTCGCGCATCCCTCTTTTTTTATATGTATGATAATTGCAGAATGCAATGATTAACATGAATGCTATGCATGATTCCAGGTTCAATAAAGTATAATGAAAAGGAAATAAAAAATATGAAAGCAATTAACAAGAAATAAATTGAAAAAGAAGCGACCATACCATGGTGGGTTGTCTCCCACCTAGCACTTTTAGTTAAAGTCCTTAAGTTGGACATTGGAGGAGCTTCCTGCTATGGCGGCTTATGTTTAAATTCATCCAAAAATCTCCACCAGTGCTTAGAATGCCAATAGCCTCCGGGGTCCCATACTAGGCATGTAAAGCTTCTGAGCAGCTTCGGACAAATTTTCAGGCTCCCGGGGTGACGAATGTCAGAATCGATTCCAGGATCCCAAGCTTTGCTATTAAATCCGCCTCCGTCTTGATCTATATGTTTCCATCTGGGTGGTTTAAAAAGTAGAATCTCACCATGGTGACCAAACATTCTCCGTGATCCATGCAATCGAGCTTGATACCAATCCATGTACTTCGAGGTGAAGCGTGGAACCTTATTAAACCTTGTGCACCAACTCTGAGTACGAGCCACTTCCCTCTTACTCTTAAAGCCGCAAAGAGCTCTAAGCTGGCCATCTGTTTCAAGCAAACCATATTCAAGTGAATAAGTAAAGTTATAGTTTTAGGATTGTACCCACTTGAAGCTTGTATTGGGTGGTAATGGCCTTGGGATACGTGTTTCTGGTGGTTCTGTAAGTTCTTCTCCCTTGGGTTCTTCTGTGAATTTCTCCACTTCCTTGCAAGGCTCTACAATTGTATCTGTGTCAAAGTCTTTTATGTCTTCCTCATCACTTGAGTCATAGATTGGAGGCTGAGAGAAATCTACCTCCGCATCGTCTTCATATTCATCTGGGGAAGATTCTTCGATCTCAGAGAATTTACTTGCGGATGCAAGTTCATTACTAGGAGAGCTAGACTTGTGACTATCATTATCAAGGGAAATTGCTTCTTGGATTATTCCGTCTGATTCTTCATAAACGACTTGCCTTGGGTGTTGTGTACTATCCTCCTTAGCATCAACTGTGACGTCCTTGATGGAGTTCTCCTCAGTTCTGGATTCCCATGGAGATTCAGCATCTCCTAGATCTTCAACCAACTCTTCTTCTTGAACAATGACAGCTTCTTCCACTTGTTCTAGTACGAATTCATTCTCTGTCTTGTCCACTGGAGGTTCTGGTATTTCCTTCCTGTTTTGCGTGGTCTAGAAATTTGCGGATAAATCCTGGTTGCAAGTATAGTTTCTAAACCTTCAAAAGTCCTTTCATAAAAATGTTTTGGGTGTCACAAGTAACAAACCCCTTTAAAAATTGTTAACCGAGTATTCAAACCTCGGGTCGTCTTCTCAAGGAACTGCAAGGAAGTATGTTCTTATTATTGGCTATAAAGGTTGTAATCGGGGTTTAGAAGGTGAGAAGCAAGTGATTTGAATGACCAATAAAGTAGATGGCAATTAAAATAAATAAATACTGTAAAGCAAACTTCTGGCAAGGTAAAAAAAATTGGAAGTCTAGACCAAGTTATCCTTATCAACGATAATGAAAATTGAATCTTAATTCCACTTAGTCAACCTTTACTAAAGTAAAGGAAAGTCAAGGGATTAATTAGTTTGATCTTCGAATCCTATTTATTTCCTAAGAAAAGATTGAGATTATTGATGTTCAATTCAATTGGCAAGATAACAATTAACAATTATGCTGTTGAATTGGATAACTCCTGAGTTACTGATTTCTTAACCAAAACCAAAAAGGAAAAAAGTAAAATTGCTGGAATAAAAGTATCCTTAGATGGAAAGCAATGGTAACACAAATTAAAGAGAAAGCAATCATAAACTGGAATACGTCAAATATCATTAATTCAAATAACAATCTGTAACATGGAATAATTCATAAATTAAATTATAAAAGTAAATAATCAACTCAGGTGCTGGAATAAATAAATGAAAGTGAAAAGGGAAGCTTAAAACAAAGAAACATAAAACCTGGATCGAGAGTCACTCTTACAAACTAAGAGAAGTCCTAAATCCTAAGAGAGAGAGGAGAGAACCTCTCTCAAACTAAATCTAAATCATGGAAAGTAGTAAAAATGCGAGCTCTCTTTTGAATGGATGCATTCCCCTACTTTATAGCCTCTAGTCAATGTGTTCTGCACTTGGATTTGGGCCAAAAAGGCTTCAGAATCTGCTTTGAGCGTATTCTGTAAATTCTGATACGTGGCTTCTGTCACGCGTCCGCGTGGGCCACGCGGTCACGTCATCTGGAGCTTTTCCTTGCCCCGCGGTCGCGTCAGTCACGCGTCCGCGTCGTATGCGTTCTACTTAAGGCACGCGGTCGCGTCAGTCATGCGGCCGCGTCGCTGCTTCTTCGCTTCTGGCATGCGATCGTGTCTTCCATGCGATCGCGTGGATACTAGTTTCTTCAAAACTCCGTTTCGCACTTTTCCTTCCATTTTTGTACGTTTCCTTTTCCATCCTTTATGTCATTCTGCCTTAGAAAATCTGAAACTACTCAACACACTAATCACGGCATCGAATGGAAGTAAAGGTAATTAAAATAATTAATTTTAAAGCTTAGGAAACATGTTTTTCATATATATCACATAATAAGGAAGGGAAAGTAAAACCATGCAATTAATATGAATAAGTGGGTGAAGGATTGAATAAAACACTCAAACTAAGCACAAAATAACTCATGAAATATGGGTTTATCACAGAGTGGGCGTTAAACACCCAGTCTGGCACCATTCTGGGCGTTTAACGCCAGAAATGGGCACCAGACCGGCGTTTAACGCCAGGATTGGCAGCAAGGGGCATTTTACACGCCACATGGTGCAGGGATGAGAAATCCTTGACACCTCAGGATCTGTGGACCCAACAGGATCCCCACCTACCCCACCTCTCTCTCTCTTATTCACCCATTCACCAATTACCTCAATACCTCTTCCCCAAAAAAAAAACCCCTCACCTATCAAATCCCACCATTCTCTTCACCACTCACATCCATCCTTCATAAAACCCCACCTACCTCACCATTCAAATTCAAACCACTTTCCCTCCCAAACCCACCCTATATGGCCGAACCCAAACCCCCTCTCCATTCCTATATAAACCCATCTTCACTCCTTCATTTTCACATAACATACACACCACCTATCCCCCTTGGCCAAAACACAAATCCCCCTCTATCTCCTCTATTTCTTCTTCTTCTACTCTCTTCTTTCTTCTTTTGCTCGAGGACGAGCAACCTTCTAAGTTTGGTGTGGTAAAAGCTAAAGCTTTTTGTTTTTCCATAACCAATTATGGCACCAAAGGCCGGAGAAACCTCTAGAAAGAGGAAAGAGAAGGCAAAAGCTTCCACCTCCGAGTCATGGGAGATGGAGAGATTCCTCTCAAGGGTGTATCAAGACCACTTCTATGAAGTTGTGGCCGAGAAGAAGGTGATCCCCGAGGACCCTTTTAAGCTCAAAAAGGGCGAATATCCGGAGATCCGACATGAGATCCGAAGAAGAGGTTGGGAAGTTCTCACCAACCCCATTCAACAAGTCGAAATCTTAGTGGTTCAAGAGTTCTATGCCAGTGCATGGATCACCAAGAACCATGATCAAAGTGTGAACCCGGACCCCAAGAATTGGCTTACAATGGTCCAAGGGAAATACTTGGATTTTAGTCCGGAAAATATAAGGTTGGCATTCAACTTGCTCATGATGCAAGGAGATGCACACCCCTACACTAGAAGGGTCAACTTTGATCAAAGGTTGGACCAGGTCCTCATAGACATATGTGAAGAGGGCGCTCAATGGAAGAGAGATTCAAGAGAGAAACCGGTTCAACTAAGAAGGCATGACCTCAAGCCCATGGCTAGGGGATGGTTGGAGTTCATCCAACGCTCAATCATTCCTACTAGCAACCGATCTGAAGTTACTATAGACCGGGCTATCATTATTCATAGCATCATGATTAGAGAGGAAGTAGAAGTTCATGAGGTTATATCCCAATAACTCTATAAGGTGGCAGACAAGTCCTCCACTGTGGCAAGGTTAGCCTTCCCTCGTCTCATTTGTCACCTCTGCAATTCAGCTGGAATTGACATAGAGGAAGACATCCTCATTGATGAGGACAAGCCCATCACTAAGAAAAGGATGGAGCAAGTGAGAGAACCTCACCAAGAGCATGAGGAATTTCCTCATCATGAAATCCTTGAGATGCCTCAAGGGATGCAATTTCCTCCACAAAACTATTGGGAGCAAATCAACACCTCCCTAGGAGAATTAAGTTCCAACATAGGACAACTAAGGGTGGAGCACCAAGAGCATTCCATCCTCCTCCATGAAATTAGAGAAGACCAAAGAACCATGAGAGAGGAGCAACAAAGGCAAGGAAGAGACATTGAGGAGCTCAAGCACTCCATAAGATCTTCAAGAGGAAGAACAAGTCGCCATCACTAAGGTGGACCCGTTCTTTAATTTTCTTGTTCTTTATTTTCCTGTTTTTCGAAAATTATGCTTTTTGTTTATTTATGTTTGTGTCTTTATTACATGATCACTAGTGTCTAAATGTCTATGCCTTAAAGCTATGAAAATAAATCCATCACCTTTCTTAAATAAAAAATGTTTTTAATTGAAAAAGAAAAAGAAGTGCATGAATTTCGAATTTTAAAATAGTTTAATTATTTTGATGTCGTGGCAAGACTATTGTCTTTCTGAATGAATGCTTGAACAGTGCATATTTTTGAATTTGATTGTTTATGAATGTTAAATTTGTTGGCTCTTGAAAGAATGATGGGAAAAGGAGAATTGTTATTTGATAATCTGAAAAATCATAAAATTGATTCTTGAAGTAAGAAAAAGCAGTGAAAAGCTTGCAGAAAAAAAAGAGAGGCGAAAAAAAAAGAAATAAAGAAAATAAAAGAAAAGCAAGCAGAAAAAGCCAATACCCCTTTAAACCAAAAGGCAAGGGTGATAAAAAAGGATCCAAGGCTTTGAGCATCAGTGGATAGGAGGGCCCACAGGAATAAAATCCTGGCCTAAGCGGCTAAACCAAGTTGTCCCTAACGATGTGCTTGTGGCGTGAAGGTGTCAAGTGAAAACTTGAGACTGAGCGGTTAAAGTCGAGGTCCAAAGCAAAAAGAAGAGTGTGCTTAAGAACCCTAGACACCTCTAATTGGGGACTCTAGCAAAGCTGAGTCACAATCTGAAAAGGTTCACCCAATTATATGTCTGTGGCATTTATGTATCCGGTGGTAATACTGGAAAACAAAATGCTTAGGGTCACGGCCAAGACTCATAAAGTAGCTGTGTTCAAGAATCAACATACTTAACTAGGAGAATCAATAACACTATCTAGATTCTGAGTTCCTATAGAAGCCAATCATTCTGAACTTCAAAGGATAAAGTGAGATGCCAAAACTGTTCAGAAGCAAAAAGCTAAAAGCCCCGCTCATCTAATTAATACTAATCTTCATAGATGTTTTTGGAATTCATTGTATATTTTTTTCTTTTTATCCTATTTGATTTTCAGTTGCTTGGGGACAAGCAACAATTTAAGTTTGGTGTTGTGATGAGCGGATAATTTATACGCTTTTTGGCATTGTTTTTAGTAGTTTTTAGTATATTTTAATTAGTTTTTATTATATTTTTATTAGTTTTTAAATAAAAATCACACTTCTGGACTTTACTATGAGTTTGTATGTTTTTCTGTGATTTCAGGTATTTTCTGGCTGAAATTGAGGGACCTGAGCAAAAATCTGATTCAGAGGCTGAAAAAGGACTGCAGATGCTGTTGGATTCTGACATCCCTACACTCGAAGAGGATTTTCTGGAGCTACAGAAGTCCAATTGACGCGCTCTCAATTGCGTTGGAAACTAGACATCCTGGGCTTTCCAGAAATATATAATAGTTCATACTTTGCTCGAGATTTGATGGCCCAAATAGGTGTTCCAAGTCAGCTCAAGAATTATGGCGTTTAACTCCAAAACTGGCACAAAAGCTGGAGTTAAACGCCCAAACTGGCACAAAAGCTAGCGTTTAACTCCAAGAAAAGTCTCTACACATGGAAGCTTCAATGCTCAGCCCAAGCACACACCAAGTTGGCCCGGAAGAAGATTTCTGCATTAATTACTGATTTCTGTAAACCCTAGGCTACTAGTTCTCTATAAATAGGAACTTTTGCTATTGTATTTACATCTTTTGACACATCTTTGGACGTTTAGTCCCTAGACCTTGGAGGCTGGCCATTCGGCCATGCTTACACCATTATCACTTATGTATTTTCAACGGGGGAGTTTCTACACACCATAGATTAAGATGTGGAGCTCTGCTGTTCTTCATGAATTAATACAAAGTACTATTGTTTTTCTATTCAACTCAAGTCTATTTCTTCTCCAAGATATTCATTCGTTCTTCAACTTGATGAATGTGATGATCCATGACACTCATCATCATTCTCACCTATGAACATGTGCCTGACAACCACCTCTGTTCTACTAGTAATGGCTTGAATGCGTATCTCTTGGGTTTCTAATCTAAGATTGGAACATTCGTGGTATAGGGTAGAATTATTGGCGGCCATTCCTGAGATCCGGAACGTCTAAACCTTGTCTGTGGTATTCTAAGTAGGATCTGGGAAGGGATGACTGTGACGAGCTTCAAACTCGCGATTGTGGGGCGTGTGACAGACGCAAAAGGATCAATGGATCCTATTCCGACATGATTGATGAGCGGATAATTTATACGCTTTTTGGCATTGTTTTTAGTATGTTTTTAGTAGGATCTAGTTACTTTTAGGGATGTTTTCATTAGTTTTTATGTTAAATTCACATTTTTGGACTTTACTATGAGTTTGTGTATTTTCCTGTGATTTCAGATATTTTCTGGCTGAAATTGAGGGACTTGAGCAAAAATCAGATTCAGAGGTTCTCTATGTTATGTGCTTATCTATGTTTGTGTCTTCATTACATGATCATTAGTAGTTAGTAAACTCTGTCTTAAAGATATGAATGTCCTATGAATCCATCACCTCTCTTAAAAGAAAAATGTTTTTAATTCAAAAGAACAAGAAGTACATGAGTTTCGAATTTATCCTTAAACTTAGTTCAATTATATTGATGTGGTGACAATGCTTCTTGTTTTCTGAATGTATGCTTGAACAGTGCATATATCTTTTGAAGTTGTTGTTTAAAGAATGTTAAATATGTTGGCTCTTGAAAGAATGATGACTAGGAGACATGTTAGATCGAGAACCGACAGATGATTAGCCGTGCGGTGACAGCGCATTTGGAACGTTTTCACTGAGAGGACGGGAAGAAGCCATTGACAACAATGATGCCCAACATAAAGCTTGCCATGAAAAGGAGTATGAATGATTGGAAGAAGGCAATAGGAAAGCAGAGGTTCAGGAGGAACAAAGCATCTTCATACGCTTATCTGAAATTCCAACCAAAGAATTACATAAGTATCTCTATCTTTATTTTATGATTTATTTATCTTTTAATTATCAATTCTCCATCACCATCTGAATTAGCCTGACTGAGATTTACAAGGTGACCATAGCTTGCTTTAAGCCGACAGTCTCCGTGGGATCGACCCTTACTCACGTAAGGTTTATTACTTGGACGACCCAGTGCACTTGCTGGTTAGTTGTGCGGAATTGTGACAAAGTGTGATTCACGTTTGAGAGCTCCAAGTCCTTTGGCGCCATTATTGATGATCACAATTTCGTGCACCAAGGGGTAATCTACCCGATCTTAGACAGCCCCTGGGTCAGCCCCGTGCATGTTGTTCCGAAAAAGGGAGGAATCACTGTAGTTCCCAATGAAAGGAAAAAACTAATCCCCACCAGGACCGTCACAGGATGGCGAATGTGCATAGACTACAGAAAACTAAATGAAGCTACACGAAAAGATCATTTTCCTCTTCCATTCATGGATCAGATGTTGGAAAGACTCGCAGGACACTCATACTATTGTTTTCTCGACAGTTATTCAGGATATAACCAAATAGTGGTTGATCCTAGAGACCAAGAGAAAACCTCATTTACTTGCCCATATGGAGTGTTCTTACAGGCGCATGCCATTTGGGCTATGTAATGCGCCTGCAACTTTCCAACACTGCATGCTATCTATCTTCTTGGATATGATAGAGAAATTCATTGAAGTCTTTATGGATGATTTTTCGGTATTCGGAGATTCCTTTCCTAGTTTCTTAAATCACCTAGCCTTGGTATTGAAAAGGTGCCAAGAGACCAATCTGGTCCTGAACTGGGAGAAATGTCGCTTTATGGTAACTGAAGAAATAGTCCTTGGCCATAAGGTTTCTAACCAAGGCACTGAGGTTGACAGAGCTAAGGTGGAACTTATTGAAAAATTTCCCCCACCCAGTGATGTCAAGGCAATTAGGAGTTTTTTAGGGCATGCTGGCTTTTACAGGAGGTTTATTAAAGATTTTTCAAAGATAGCCAAGCCCTTAAGCAATCTCCTTGTATTTGATACACCATTTGTCTTCGATGAAAAATGCATGCTAGCATTCGAAAATTTGAAACAGAGGCTGTCCTCTGCCCCTATCATTTCCCCACCTGATTGGAACCTACTTTTTTGAATTGATGTGTGATGTATCTGATTTTGCAGTTGGGGCCATGTTAGGACAGAGGAAAGATAACTTAGTCCATGTGATCTACTATGCTAGCAAAGTCCTCAATGACACTCAGAGAAATTATACCACTATTGAAAAGGAGTTGCTAGCAATAGTTTTTGCATTTGACAAGTTTAGATCATACATCATTGGTGCTAAAGTGATTGTTTTCACAGATCACACATCACTTAAATATTTTTTTGCCAAGCAAGAATCAAAACCAAAACTAATAAGATGGATCTTATTATTGCAGGAATTCAACATTTAAATTAGAGACAAGAAAGGAGTGGAGAACAAGGTAGCAGATCACCTATCCAGAATCCCTCATGATAAAGGTGGAGCACATGATACAAGTGTAAATGAGCTCTTTCCTGATGAGCAGTTGATGACAGTTCACAAAGCACCATGGTTTGCAGACATTGCCAACCTCAAGGCAACTGGGGCTTTACCTCCAGAGATCAACAAACATCAAAAGAGAAAGCTCATAAATGATGCAAAATATTTTGTCTGGGATGAGCCATATCTCTTCAAGAAGTGTTCAGATGGAATCCTGAGAAGATGTGTTTCAGAAGAAGAAGAATGAGAGGTCTTGTGGAATTACCACGGCTCATGCTATGGAGGCCATTTTGGAGGGGATAGAACTGCAGCCTAGGTGTTACAAAGCAGATTCTTTTGGCCCAACCTTTTCAAGGATGCCAAAGAAATAGTAAAGAACTGCAATTAATGCCAAAGGGCTGGAAACTTGCCCAGAAGAAATGAGATGCCACAAAATTTCATTTTAGAACTGGAACTGTTTGATGTATGGGGAATCGATTTCATGGGACCATTCCCAACCTCATATTCGAACAAGTACATTTTGGTGGCAGTGGACTACGTTTCCAAGTGGGTGGAGGCTATTGCAACCCCAACAAATGATAACAAGGTGGTCATGAACTTCCTCAGGAAGAATATCTTTAGCTGGTTTGGAGTCCCACGAGCACTCATCAGTGATGGAGGGAGCCACTTTTGTAACAGACCACTAGAAGCTCTTCTCCTACGATACGGGGTGAAACACAAGGTTGCAATGCCTTACCATCCCCAAAAAAGTGGGCAAACTGAGATATCTAACAGAGAGCTAAAAAGGATTTTGGAAAAGACTGTAGGAGCATCAAGAAAGGATTGGTCGAAGAAGCTGGATGACGCTCTTTGGGCATACAGAACAGCATTCAAAACACCACTCGGGATGTCCCCATATCAACTGGTGTATGCGAAAGCTTGTCACCTACCACTGGAGCTGGAACACAAAGCTCTCTGGGCTCTCAAGATACTAAATTTTGATAGCATTGCTGCTGGTGCAAAGAGGATTCTGCAGCTACAAGAGATGGAGGAATTTAGATCTGAAGCCTATGAAAATGCGAAGATTTATAAAGAAAGGGCGAAAAGAAGGCATGACCTCCATTTGGCACCCAGGAGTTTCACAAAAGGGCAGCAAGTACTCCTCTACAACTCCAAATTGAGACTGTTCCCAGGAAAACTCAAATTAAGGTGGTCAGGACTCTTTCTTGTCACAAAAGTCTCCCCATATGGACACATAGAAATCATAGATGAAAGTTCTAAGAGGACTTTCACTGTGAATGGACAAAGGCTCAAACACTATATGGGCAACATGGGGAAAAACCCCAAAGTGAAGTATCATCTCAAGTAATGGAGGGATCGTCGAGCTAGCGACGCTAAAAGAGCGCTTTGTTGGGAGGTAACCCAACCTAAGGTAGTTTCTTTTTCATCGTCATTTGAATAAAGATCACAAGTTGTCTCCCCTGTATTACAAGGAGCTAAGTTTGGTGTTTCACACCAAAACAATCCAAGAGTGAAAGTGTAATTCTAAGTTTGGTGTTCCACCAAAGATATTAGTTAGAATCACACTACACTCCAATGGCAAAATGCTAGCTCCAACCAAACAGGGGAACCACTTAGCAGTAGTTTAGTCTTTAGTTAATAGTTGCTTAGTTAATAACAACGTATGAGGCTCTCTGCAAGTATGCAATCTGTTGTACTAGGCAAGGAACTAAGTTTGGTGTTCACACACCAAATTAAGTTCAGAAATTCACAAGCATACATGCAAGATAACTATTTCTCAAGTGCTTTGAGAACAAGCAACTTTCAATAACTTTGCAGGAGCCTTCTGAGGAAATGGTGCACCATCATCCAAGGAAGTGAAGGAGCAAAAACTATGGATGATGACAGCAAGAGGACAGCTAGAAACCATCACCCGAAGGTTGTCTTGTTACTTAATTCCATATACTTGAAATGCTAAAAAAATTGGAAGTCCCAAGGTGCCCTTGATTAATAGTTACTCATTAGTCTAAATCATTAGAATTTAATGTTTGTTTTTATTGGTTTTGTCATATGTGTGCTATCCACGATACCTGCTGCATCTTCACCTTGCTTACTTGTATGCTTGTCTCTTTTTTAATCAAATAAAAAGAGAATGTATGTTATAAATGACCAGAGTGGAATCCATATTGTGGAGTAAGTTCCTAATTTTGTGGTGTGGTAATAGATTAGCTAAGTTGGTTCACCAATAAGGTGGAAAGGCAACTATATGTCCTGAATCATATGCTTGAAACACACCCCATGAGACTAGCTGAATAACAAGATCCCAAAAAAAAA
>NC_029786.2:39130943-39135482 GCF_000816755.2 Arachis ipaensis
CAATTGAAATTGCAATCACCGTGGTTGCACTGGTGATTGTAACGGAGAACCAGGAAGCGTGTGCAATAACCCTGAGTGGAAAAGGTTATTGCAACTCTCAGGAGGGAAGGAGGATGCAATCTCAGGTGCAATTGAATCAATTGCACCGAGAATTGCATCCGAACGGTTAGGAAGCTCTTGCAATCACTGTGAATGGAAACAGTGATTGCAAGGTTCTACGGGGATGAAGGGTGCAATCTTAGGTACAATTGATTCAATTATACCGAAGATTGCACCACTACTATCGGTAGAGGTTGCAATCACTGTTTCCACTCACAGTGATTGCAACTGAGTAGTAGTAAAGGAGGTGCAATCGAAGGTGCAATTGATTCAATTGCACCCTCAATTGCACCGAGCATCACTTACTACTTACTACTTACTACTTACTTTACGGTTCTCTTTACTCAGTAATAACACCTTCAGTACAGGAACCAAAATACCACCAAAGTACGTATCGTTGAATCCAAGTAAGGAAGTGACCGAAAGTCTAGAAATAGTACAGAACCTTATGGGTGAACTGACGTGGAATACTTTGAAAATAAGTAACTAGGAAAAACAGTAAAGTCCCGAATAAACACAAGAATCTGATCCACGAGACACTGCCCCGCTGAGAAATTCTATTCTAAAGTCGGTCGTGAGGGCTTGGTCAACCAAGTTCCACGATCCACAATTCTGTGGGGATTCCTGAATGAGGGAGTTCAGAGAAAGGGGGTATGTATGTGTGGTGTCCGTGTACCAAACAATAAAAGAAAAGAACTCTGGAATCACAGGTCGTGGAGAAACCCAATGATTCACGAGACATCGTTCCCAATGAGAACTATCACCTGAAAGTCGACTATTAGGGCCCAATCAATTGGGTTCAATGGTTCACTATTCCGTGGGGACTCTCGAATAAGTAATGGATCATCCCTGGGTTAGGAACGTTAGTGAAAAACGTGATTGTCACTAACGTTCTCGAACCCGCACTCTCACTTAACGTTAACGCCACTAACGTCCTTAGCTAAATACCCTACCTACTTCACACTTTCTCTCTGCAAGTAAAGCTAAGCCCACTGAAGAGGATAACTGCTTCAAACTCAAGATCCAAAGGCCCATATCCAAGACTTGAAGAACCAACTAGAAGATTAGAAGTGTAGTATATATATGGGTAGTTTTGAATTAGAGAGGAGAGCTTTTGGGGAGTTGGAAATTTGAGAACTACTCTCTGTATAATTTACTCTGCACTTCTAGTTTATTTTTGAGAATGTGTTTTCCATCTTTGTTTTCCATTTCCAGAGCTATGAACAACTAAACCCCCTTCATTGGGTTAGGGAGCTCTGTTGTAATTTGATGGATCAATCTTAGTTTTCATTATTCTTCTTCTATCTTTTCTCTTGATTTTACTAGAAAGCTCTCAATCTTCATCCAATTGGGTAGTTATCTTGGAAAAGAAGCTATTCAAACTTGGATCTCTTCTGAACCTTGGAAGAGGAATGAAGAGATCATGCTATAAATGCTTTCTCATGTTGGACCAAATTGGGCTTGGAAGGATATGGTGACTATAATTCTACCAACACTTGATTTGGGAATGCATGTGGTATAATCAATGACCATACTTCATCTCTTCTCATGAGCAATTGACCAAGGAATTGGCTATTGATCAAGATTTGAGAGATTGAATTACAAGGAATTGTAATTCGATCACTTAAGATTGCCAAGGAGATCAATGAATGCATTAATTGAGGAAGAGATGAAAATAAAGTTGATCCGGAGAATGCAACATCTCCTAAACCCAATAAATTCCCCATTCTGATCTTACCCATTCTTTTTAATTTCTGCAATTTACTTTTATGAGCATCTTCCCCATTCCCATTTACAATCTTGCAATTTACTTTCCGCCATTTATTTTCAGCTCTTTACTTCCAGCATTTACATTTTCTGCTATTTACTTTCCCGCCATTTAATTTCCTGCATCTCTCAAACCAAATTCTGCTTAGCTCAACTAGAACATTCTTCCAATTAAAGTTGCTTGACCAATCAATCCCTGTGGGATTCGACCTCACTCTATTGTGAGTTTTTACTTGACGACAATTCGGTATACTTGCCGAAGGAAAAATTATTGAGAGACAAGTTTTCGTGCATCAGGAAACGAGGCTGGGGAATCAAAGGGGGGGGGCAGTAGTGCGGCGCTGTCAGCAGCGGTGGCTCACGGTGGCTCCGGCAGTTGCAGCGGTAGAGCAATGAGAGTGAGAAAGTGAGAGTGAGAGGACGAGGGTGAGAGTGGGAGCAGAGAAGAGGGAACGGTGAGAGAAGAGGAGAGGGAGAAACGGAGAGGGTGGTGGCAACGGCAGTGGTGCGGCCGGCGCGGTGGTTGCGGTTGCAGGGCTGGTGGGTTGAGGGAGATGAAGAAGAGAGAACGTTAGGAAGGGGGTGGGTGAGGTGCGTGACTGTGCTGATCTCCTCGCGTAGTTAGGGCTTAATAAATTTGAACTCACGCATGCACACACTGTGCGCGTCCGCGCGGATGGAAGGAAATAGGGATAGACGTGGCAGCGTCTTGTGCGCGTTCGCGTGGGTGGGAAAATGAGTGAGTGGCGCGGAAGCATCACGTGCGCTTTCGCGTAGTTGGGGATGCATGCATGGGTGCAGACGCGTACAGTGCGCGTCTGCGTGAGGTGAGTTGGGCTAAATGCTTAATGCTGGCCCAGGCTCAGCACAACTCTTGGGTTGGTGGCCTAGGAATCATTTCAGCGAATCGGTGTGTATGTGCATAGTGCGCGCGCGCACGCATTTGCAAAAATATGTGTATCGGCGCGTATGCGCGCAGTGCGCGCACGCATACATGCGGTTGTGCCATTGCCCAGTGTTGGCGCGAGAGTGACCCAACTCGCTGGAAAGTGTATGGGCATGCATATGCGTATGGACACGCACGTGGACAGCGTGCGTATGCGTCCTTGACCCCTTTTTTTTTCAGAAAAAGCAAAAACATCTTAAAATCTTCCTAACACTACCTACAGCTCAAAATTAACTCAAAAATACGAAATGACAAAAATCTTTTTGTCTTTTTGAGAATTTTCAAATAAAAGCAAGGGTTACTTGTCCCACAAGCAACCTACAACCAATTTATTGAAACCAATATATGGAAGGGAAGCTATCTACAATGTTAACTTAATTCACTTATTAATCAAAATGCAAGAGAGTGGAAAGAGTTTACCATGGTGGGGTGTCTCCCACGTAGCACTTTTAGTTTAAGTCCTTAAGTTGGACATTTAGGAAGCTCTTTGTCATGGTGGCTTATTGTTCCAAGGGTTACCTGAAACTGTAGCTCGATCTCGGACGAGATCTTCTCTACTGGTCGGAGCTGATGTGTCCGACTTGATGATGGTGGCCGGAGCTGCCGTGTCCGACTTGTTAGACTTGGTGGCGGTGCTGATCCTTCGTCACCGGAGGGTGGTGGTACCTGCAAGGGACTCCGATGCTTAAGTTAGCAAAGGTATTAAGCAGGTTTTTAGTAGAATCATAGTATGAGTTATACCTGGGTGCTCCAGTATATTTATAATGGTGTGGAGTGACCTTTCTAGAGATAAGATAGTTATCTTATCTTATCTTATCTTTGAGTGAAGTCATCTTATCTTTAAGGGAACTGCCCTTATCTTTCTAGGCTTTGGCTGCCTTTAGATTGGGCTGCGTCCCTTCGTTTGGCCTGCTTGGGCCTCCTCTGGCGATTTGGCCGACCACTTTGAGAAGAGGTCGGACATGGGCCAACCTTCTAAGATGTCGGCCAACCCGGTCCTTTATAGCTTGAACCGATGTATGAACAGTGCCCCTGCTTGAGTTCAAACCTTTTCGTGAGATCGTGCTTTCAGAGCTTCGATCTCTTTGAGGAAGTCGTGCTCAAGCATCCATCTGGCTTGTTTCTTCATTGCTTTGCAATCCTTCAGATTTTCAAGAAGTTTGGTACTTCACAGTCCGACCTCTTTTGAGTGGTAGTGTCAGTTTTCTACCCTTGCCTTCTAGATCACGCCTTGCTTTAAGTTTGTGTTGACAACCCTCTGCCTTGGTACTTCACACTGTCACTGCATGGCTAATCATCTGGAGGCATCACTGTGGTCAATGGCTGCATCCTATCCTCTTGTGAAAATGGTCCAAATGCTCTGTCACAGCACGGCTAATCATCTGAGGTTCTCGATCATACTGGAATAGGATTCACCCTCCTTTTGCGTCTGTCACTACGCCCAGCACTCGCGAGTTTGAAGTTCGTCACAGTCATTCAATCCCAGAATCCTACTCGGAATACCACAGATAAGGTTTAGACATTCCGGATTCTCATGAATGCCGCCATCAATCTAGCTTATACCACGAAGATTCTGATTAAGAGATCCAAGAGATAATCATTCAATCTAAGGTAGAACGGAAGTGGTTGTTAGGCACGCGTTCATTAGGAATGATGATGATTGTCACGTTCATCACATTCATGTTGAAGTGCGAATGAATATCTTAGAAGCGGAATAAGTTGAATTG
>NC_029786.2:39135516-39167646 GCF_000816755.2 Arachis ipaensis
TGCAATTAGAAGCGCGCCATTTTGAGTTCTGTAGCTCCAGAAAATCCACTTTGAGTGCAGGGAGGTCAAAATCCAACAGCATCAGCAGTCCTTCTTCAACCTTTGAATCTGATTTTTGCTCAAGTCCCTCAATTTCAGCCAGAAAATACCTGAAATCACAGAAAACTACACAAACTCATAGTAAAGTCCAGAAATGTGAATTTAACATAAAAACTAATGAAAACATCCCTAAAAGTAACTAGATTCTACTAAAAACATACTAAAAACAATGCCAAAAAGCGTATAAATTATCCAAATTTTCGCTATTTTTTTTTCTTTTTTTTTTCTGCAAGCTTTGTTCTTTGCTGCTTTTTCTTACTTCAAGAATCATTTTTATGATTTTTCATATTATCAAATAACATGTCTCCTTGTCATCATTCTTTCAAGAGCCAACATATTTAACATTCTTAAACAACAACTTCAAAAGACATATGCACTGTTCAAGCATTCATTCAGAAAACAAGAAGCATTGTCACCACATCAATATAATTAAACTAAGTTCAAGGATAAATTCGAAACTCATGTACTTCTTGTTCTTTTGAATTAAAACATTTTTCATTTAGGAGAGGTGATAGATTCATAGGACATTCATAACTTTAAGACAAAGTTACTTAGAAACTAATGATCATGTAATAAAGACACAAACATAGATAAACATTTAACATAAGAAAACGAAAAACAGAAAGTTTAAGAACAAGGAATGAGTCCACCTTAGTGATGGTGGCGTTTTCTCCTTGAGGAAACAATGATGTCCTTCAGCTCTTCTATGTCTCTTCCTTGTCTCTGTTGCTTGATCCCTAATGATTTTGGTTCTCCTATCCTTAGTTGCTCGCAATAATTGTGTGGGGGAAAATGTCCCCTGAGGTATCTCAGGGATCTCTTGTTTTGCAGTCAAATGTTCTACCACTGAGCTATAGATCCTTTACACGAATCTCTCCATCTCCCATGACTTAGAGGTGGAAGCTTTTGTCTTCCCTTTTCTCTTCTCTCTCTCTTTTTTTTTTGAGGTTTCTCTGGCCTTAGGTGCCATCAATGGTTATGGAAAAGCAAAATAAGCAATGCTTTTACCACACCAAACTTAGAATGTTGCTCGCGCTCGAGCAGGAGAAGAAAGAATAGATGAAGAAGAAGATGTGGAAGAAACTAGGATTATGAGGAGGGAAGGTGGGGATCCTGTGGGATCCACAGATCCTGAGATGATCCTGTGAGGTTCACAGATCTTGAGGTGTCAAGGATTTACATCCCTACACCAATTAGGCATGTAAAATGCCTTTGCATGCAATTCTGGCATTTAAACGCCGAACTAATGCTTGTTCTGGGCGTTCAGCGCCCAGATGCAGCATATTTCTGGTGTTGAACGCCAGCCAGATGCTTGTTTCTGGCGTTCAACGCCAACTCTTCCTCAGTGTGCATTTCTGGCGTCTGAACACCAGGATGCTACTTGTTTCTTATGGAATCTCTATGGTCTCTAGATGAGCCTCAGAGTCCTTTGGTTCCTCAGAGGGAAACTCCTTATTGATCACTGGACGTCCCAGGAGGTCTTCCGCCTTGGGATTCACGTCCTCCACTTCCTCCTTGGGTTCGACCATGATGGTTATATCAATGGCCTTGCACTCTCCTTTTGGATTTTCTTCTGTATTGCTTGGAAGAGTACTAGGAGGGATTTCAGTGATCCTTTTACTCAGCTGGCCCACTTGTGCCTCCAAATTTCTACTGGAGGACCTTGTTTCATTCATGAAACTTAGAGTGGCCTTAGATAGATCAGAGACTAAGTTTGCTAAATAAGAGGTATTTTGTTCAGAGTTCTCTGTCTGTTGCTGAGTAGATGATGGAAAAGGTTTACTATTGTTAAACCTGTTTCTTCCACCATTATTAAAGCCTTGTTGAGGTTTTTGATCCTTCCATGAGAGATTTGGGTGATTTCTCCATGAGGGATTATAGGTGTTTCCATATGGTTCACCCATGTAATTCACCTCTGCTATTGCAGGGTTTTCAGGATCATAGGCCTCTTCTTCAGAAGGCGCCTCTTGAGTACTGTTGGATGCAGCTTCCATTCCATTCAGACTCTGAGAAATCATATTGACTTGCTGAGTCAATATTTTATTCTGAGCCAATATGGCATTCAGAGTATCAATTTCAAGAACTCCCTTCTTCTGAGGCGTCCCATTACTCACAGGGTTCCTCTCAGAAGTGTACATGAACTGATTATTAGCAACCATGTCAATAAGTTCTTGAGCTTCTGCAGGCGTTTTCTTTAGGTGAATGGATCCCCCTGCAGAAGTATCTAATGACATCTTTGATAGCTCAGATAAACCATCATAGAATATATCCAGGATGGTCCATTCTGAAAGGATGTCAGAAGGACACTTTTTGGTCAGTTGCTTGTATCTCTCCCAAGCTTCATAGAGGGATTCACCTTCTTTCTGTCTGAAGGTTTGAACATCCACTCTAAGCTTGCTCAACTTTTGAGGAGGAAAGAACTTGGCTAAGAAAGCCGTGACTAGCTTATCCCAAGAGTTGAGGCTATCTTTGGGCTGAGAGTCCAACCACACTCTAGCTCTGTCTCTTACAGCAAACGGAAAAAGCATAAGCCTGTAGACTTCAGGATCTACTCCATTAGTCTTAACAGTATCACAGATCTGCAAGAATTCAGTCAAGAATTGAAAAGGATCTTCAGATGGAGGTCTAGGGAACTTGCAGTTCTGCTGCATCAGAGAAACTAATTGAGGTTTCACCTCAAAATTGTTTGCTCCAATGGTGGGGATGGAGATGCTTCTTCCATGTAAATTAGAATTAGGTGCAGTAAAGTCACCAAGCATCCTCCTTGCATTATTATTATTTTCGGCTGCCATCTCCTCTTCTTGTTCGAAAATTTCTGAAAGGTGCTTGCTGGATTGTTGTAATTTAACTTCTCTTAGTTTCCTCTTCAGAGTCCTTTCAGGTTCTGGATCTGCTTCAACAAGAATATTCTTGTCCTTGCTCCTGCTCATATAAAAAAGAGGGAACAGAAAACTAATAATAATAGGGATCCTTTTTGCCCAGGTGTAGAGGTTCCCTTAGGTGAGTGAAAGAAAAGAAGAGTAGAAGAAAAAAAGAAGAGAAAATCTGAATTCAGAGAGAGAGAGGGGGTTCGGATTTTTGGTGAGTGAGGAAGAGATGTTAGTAAATAAATAAATAAATAGAATGAGGTGAGAGAGAAAGAGGATTTTCGAAAATAATTTTTCAAAAAGAGTTAGTGATTTTCAAAAATAGTTTTTGAAAAAGGTTAGTAATTTTTGAAATTTAAAATCAAAATTTAAAATAATTATTTAATTAAAAAGAAATTTTGAAAAAGAGGAAGGTATTTTCGAAAATTAGAGAGAGAGAGAGTTAATTAGGTAGTTTAGAAAAAGATAACAAACAAAAAGTTAGTTAGTTAGTTGAAACAAATTTAAAAATCAATTTTGAAAAGATAAGAAGATGAGAAGTTAGAAAAGATATTTTAAAATCAAATTTTGAAAAAGATAAGATAAAAAGATATTTTTGAAAAGATATGATTGAAATTAGTTTTGAAAAAGATTTGATTTTTAAAATCACAATTAATGACTTGATTCACAAGAAATCACAAGATATGATTCTAGAACTTAAAGTTTGAATCTTTCTTAACAAGCAAGTAACAAACTTGAAATTTTTGAATTAAAACATTAATTGATGATGTTATTTTTGAAAATTAGGAGATAAAGATAAGAAAAAGATTTTTGAAAAATATTTTTAAAATTTTCGAAAATAAATAAGGAAAATGAAAAAGATTTGATTTTTGAAAAAGATTTTGAAAAAAAGATAAGATTTTTAAATTGAAAATTTGATTTGACTTATAAAAAACAACTAAATTTTAAAAATTTTTGATAAAGTCAATCCAAATTTTCGAAATTTATGAGTGAAAAAAGGAAATATATTTTTTTGATTTTTGAATTTTTATGATGAGAGAGAAAAAACATGAAAATGATGCAATGCATGAAAATTTTTAGATCAAAACAATGAATGCATGCAAGAATGCTATGAATGTCAAGATGAACACCAAGAACACTTTGAAGATCATGATGAACATCAAGAATATATTTTTTTTTGAAAAATTTTATATGCAAAGAAAACATGCAAGACACCAAACTTTGAAATCTTTAATGCCTAGAGACTAAGAATTCAAGAATGCATATGAAAAACACCATACAACACAAAACAATATAATATGAAGATCAATCAAGAAGGTTTATCAAGAACAACTTGAAGATCATGATGAATGCAATGCATGAATGCAATTTTCGAAAAATGCATGAGTATGCAATTGACACCAAACTTAAAAATCTGACTCAAGACTCAAACAAGAAACATAAAATATTTTTTATTTTTATGATTTTCTAAATTTTTTTGGATTTTTCAAAAATTATTTGAAAAAGAAAAATAAGGATTCCAAAATTTTTAATATGAATTCCAGGAGTCTTGTGCTCTTTAATCTAAAGCTTCAATCTGAGGGTTAGACATGGCTTAATAGCCAGTCAAGCTTTAGCATGTAAATCAGGTGGATCAGGAACAGCAGCAGGTGGATTAGCAATAACTAGCTTGCTCTTGATAATGTTGGGTTGGAAGCCCCAGTCCAAATAAATTTAGACATGGCTTTACAGCCAGCCAGGCTTCACATGCTTCATGAAACTCTAGAATTCATTCTTAAAAATTCTGAAGAAAAATATAATTTTTTTGAAAATATTTTTTTTTTCGAGAATAAAGGAGAAATTTTTGAAAGATTTTTGAAAAAAAAATTTTTTGAAAACTTTTTGAAAATAAAACAAAAAGAAAATTACCTAATCTGAGCAACATGATGAATCGTCAGTTGTCCAAACTCAAACAATCCCCGGCAACGATGCCAAAAACTTGGTGCACGAAATTGTGATCTCAGGCAACGGTGCCAAAAACTCTGTACGCACGTCTTAATAAATCGTTTTTCATTCACAACTTCGATACAACTAACCAGCAAGTGCACTGGGTCGTCCAAGTAATAAACCTTACGTGAGTAAGGGTCGATCCCACGGAGATTGTTGGTATGAAGCAAGCTATGGTCATCTTGTAGATCTCAGTCAGGCGGATATCAAATGGTTACGGAGTTTTCAAAAATAATAATAAATAAACAGAGAATAAAGATAGAAATACTTATGTATATCATTGGTGAGAATTTCAGATAAAGGTATAGAGATGCTTTCGTCCCTCTAAACTTTTGCTTTCCTACTGTCTTCATCCAATCAGTCCTACTCCTTTCCATGGCTGGCTTTATGTAAGGACATCACCATTGTCAATAGCTACTTTTCATCCTCTCTGTGAAAATGGTCCGATGCGGTGTCACTGCATGGCTAATCATCTGGAGGCATCACCGTGGTCAATGGCTGCATCCTATCCTCTTGTGAAAATGGTCCAAATGCTCTGTCACAGCACGGCTAATCATCTGAGGTTCTCGATCATACTGGAATAGGATTCACCCTCCTTTTTCGTCTGTCACTACGCCCAGCACTCACGAGTTTGAAGTTCGTCACAGTCATTCAATCCCAGAATCCTACTCGGAATACCACAGACAAGGTTTAGACTTTCCAGATTCTCATGAATGCCGCCATCAATCTAGCTTATACCACGAAGATTCTGATTAAGAGATCCAAGAGATAATCATTCAATCTAAGGTAGAACGGAAGTGGTTGTCAGGCACGCGTTCATTGGGAATAATGATGATTGTCACGTTCATCACATTCATGTTAAAGTGCGAATGAATATCTTAGAAGCGGAATAAGTTGAATTGAATAGAAAAACAGCAGTACTTTGCATTAATTCATGAGGAACAGCAGAGCTCCACACCTTAATCTATAGAGTGTAGAAACTCTACCGTCAAAAATACATAAGTGATGAAGGTCCAGGCATGGCCGAATGGCCAGCCCCCAAACGTGATCACATGATCAAAAATACAATCCAGGATGATCCGAAGATGCCTAATACAATAGTAAAAGGTCCTATTTATACTAAACTAGCTACTAGGGTTTACAGAAGTAAGTAATTGATGCATAAATCCACTTCCGGGGCCCACTTGGTGTGTGCTTGGGCTGAGCTTGAACGTTACACGTGCAGAGGCTTCTTCTGGAGTTGAACGCCAAGTTGTAACGTGTTTTTGGCGTTCAACTCTGGTTCGTGACGTGTTTCTGGCGTTTAACTCCAGACTATAGCGTAGAACTGGCGTTCAACGCCCTTTTTCGTTGGCTAAACTCGGCCAAAGTATGGACTATTATATATTTCTGGAAAGCCCTGGATGTCCACTTTCCAACGCAATTAGAAGCGTGCCATTTTGAGTTCTGTAGCTCCAGAAAAGCTACTTTGAGTGCAGGGAGGTCAGAATCCAACAACATCAGCAGTCCTTCATCAACCTCTGAATCTGATTTTTGCTCAAGTCCCTCAATTTCAGCCAGAAAATACCTGAAATCACAGAAAAACACACAAACTCATAGTAAAGTCTAGAAATGTGAATTTAACATAAAAACTAATGAAAACATCCCTAAAAGTAACTAGATTCTACTAAAAACATACTAAAAATAATGCCAAAAAGCGTATAAATTATCCACTCATCACTCTTCTTAGCTGACGTCGACCTGTACGACTTTGCCCCTGCTTGAGTTCGGACCTTTCCATGAGATCGTGCTTTCAGAGCTTCGATCTCTTTGAGGAAGTCGTGCTCAAGCATCCTGACTTTAGTCAATCTTGAGTAGTTTCTCCTTTGTGCGAGTCTGGTATTGCCCTTTTGAGAGGTCTTTTCAGCCTTCTTCTGACTTGTTTGTCTTCACTGCTCGAGCTTTTTAGTCATAATCCAACAACTTTTTAGGTAGTGTTCCGATGGGGAACCTTTTTGTTTGGATGACTTTTTAGCTCCGTCTTTGAGGCCGTGCTTTGGCTTTTTAAGTAGTGTCTTTTTTTTCAAGACTTCGTACTTTTCACCGAAGCACTTCTGGCTTTGGTCTTTTGACCTTTCCTTGGCCTTTGTGAGATGTTTATAGAGTGTTGGTACTTTTCTGTTTGACCGCTTTTTGATTAGATCTCTCTTAGTCCGTCTTCGGTTTAGGCGGGATGACCTTTGGGGCTAACTTGTCTGACAACTTTTTAGTGTTCTTGGTAGAACCTTTTTAGTTGGTCTGAACAATTTTGATAGCCTTGTCATGGAGCCGTGGCTTTTTGGGTGGAGCTATGTCCCTTTTAGCGCACGTTTTTCATTGGTCCGACTTCTATTCTCGATCCTTCTTTAGCTTTCGTTGGTCCGACTTCTCTTGTCGGTCCAAACTGTAGCTTTCGTTGGTCCGACTCCTTCTTTGTCGGTCCAAGCTGTAGCTTTCGTTGGTCCGACTTCGTTTTGTCGGTCCAAGTTGTAGCTTTAATTGGCTCAGGCCGACTTCTTCATGTCGACCTCTTCTAAGTTATTTATAGTAATCCATTTTTAGTTGGACCTTGCCAGGTCTCTTTTTATGGATTACTTTTTATAACCTTTTGTAGCTTGTCGGGCCGACTTCGTCATGTCGGTCCCTTCTAAGTTATTTCTAGTAATCCATTTTTAGTTGGACCTTTGTCAGGTCTCTTTTATGGATTACTTTTATAACTGTGATTTTGTTGGGCCGACTTTATCATGTCGGTCCCTTCTAAGTTATTTCTAGTAATCTATTTCATTTGGACCTTTTGTCAAGTCTCTTTTATGGATTACCTTTATAACTTTGTGATTTTGTTGGGCCGACTACATCATGTCGGTCTCTTCTAAGTTATTTATAGTAATCCTCTTTATTTGGACCCTTGTCAGGTCTCTTTTAGGGATTACTTTTATAACTTTGTTATTTTGTTGGGCCGATTTCATCATGTCGGTCCTTTCTTAGTTATTTTTAGTAATCCTCTTTTTTAGGGCTGGCCAGGCCTCTTTCCAGGGATTTACTTTTTATAACTGTGGTTTTTGTGGTCGACTGGTCCGACTTCTTTACGTCGGCTTGTCTTTAAGTTATTTTTAGCAACCCATTTTTATTAAGACCTCGTCAGATCCTTTCTATGGATCACTTTCGATAACTTCTTGCATTATTCTGTTTTGTTGCCTTTTCATCTTTACCGATTTTGTAGAAATTGGGTTTGTTCCCCATTTGGTCGACCTTTTGATGAATTTGGTTTTCATCTTCATTGGTCCTTATCGTGATCGAGCAGTGAATTTGATTTTCACTTTCTGCCAATCTATAGCTTTATAATCGGGCGATGAATTTTTTGCTTTTCAGATTAATGCGTCTTGATAAGAGGATTTGTAGAAAATCTTCTTAAGTTGCAGGTGTGCCATGACCTTGGTAGCTCTCGCCCTTCTAGTTTGGATACCCTGTAGTAGCCTTTTCCCAGTACCTCTGTGCCTCACTAGGGTCCTTTCCAGTTAGCTGCTAGCTTCCCCTCTCCCGGTTGTCTTGTTCCGAAATCATTTCGAATTAGGATGAGGTCGTTGTTGACAAAGCTTCGCTGTACTACCTTCTGATTGTATCTTGAGGCCATTCGACGTTTTAATGCCTCTTCCTTGATCCGAGCTCTTTCTCGGATTTCTGGAAGTAGGTCGAGTTCTTCCCTTTGGATTTAGGAGTTGACCTCTTCATTGTAGAGGATCATTCTGCGGGATCCTTCTTCAATCTCTACTGGGATCATTACCTCCATTCCATAAGCCAATCGGAAGGGTGATTCCCCCGTGGTGAAGTGTGGAGTTGTCCGATATGCCCATAGAACTTGTGGGAGCTCTTCAGCCCAAGCTCCTTTTGCGTCCTGTAGTCTCCATTTTAACCCAGCTAGTATGACTTTGTTGGCAGCTTTTGCTTGTCCATTGGCTTGTGGGTGTTCTACGGATGTGAATTGGTGCTTTATTTTCAAGTCAGCCACCAACTTCTTGAAATATGTGTCTGTGAATTGAGTACAATTGTCTGTGGTGATGGAGTAAGGAACCCCAAACCTTGTAACAATGTTTCTATACAAGAATTTCTAACTTCTTTGAGCAGTGGCATTAGCTAGGGGTTCTGCCTCAATCCATTTTGTAAAATAGTTTACTCCGATGATGAGGAACTTGACCTGTCCTGATCCTTGAGGGAATGGCCCAAGGAGGTCAAGTTCCCATTTTGCAAATGGCCAGGGTGAGGTTACGCTGATGAGCTCCTCTGGTTGGGCGATATGGAAGTTAGCATGCTTTTGATATAAAGCTTTGACTTTGTATTTGGGTTTTTGCTCTGTTGTTCCCTCCAAAAGGTGCCCCTGGACTTTCGTGTGAGTCCTGGGGTTTCCCTTTTACTGCTGTACCTGACACCTGATGTCTTGCTATTTTTGTCTGAGTTGTTTCCTTATTTATCCGAGTTGTTTGGTAGTAACCCCATAGTTGACCTATGTCTTCTTGAAAAAACATTGCTGAGATGTCTACTAAGATCCTGGACGACATGTCTGATTGGCTGGATTCCATAGTTTTAATGCGTGTTACTATGGCTAACCCTGAGTACTGTGTGCTACTTAGGAGGTTCCGTAGAATTTGTAGGGATAGAGATGAGGAGAAGAATTATGAGTTGGTGTCGCCGAAACCTGAGGAGGGGGTTTGTTTTCCTTCCTTGACTCCGGAGGAACGACCCTGACCTGATATGGCTAGGACTTTTTCTTCCTTCGAGGATGATGGATTTTGCAGTGTTTCTTGGATGAGGCTTCTATTATTGCCCCTGGTTTGGTGTTGGCTAGTTTTGAAAGTGCACCAGCTCGGGCATTCTGTTCTCGAGGTATATGTTGGACCTCATATCCCTCGAATTGTCCGAGCTGTTGGTGTTGGTTAGTTTTGAAAGTGCATCAGCTCGAGCATTCTGTTCCCGAGGTATATGTCGGACCTCATATCCCCCGGATTGTCCGAGCTGTTCTCTGGTTTTGTCCAGGGTCCCCCAAATTACCAGAGGTATTTTTTCATGGTGGGATCCTTAGCTTGGTTGCTCCCTTCTATTTGTGAGGTGACTACTTGTGAATCACTGGACACGGTAAGCTCCTACCTTCTTAGCCAGCCTTAAACCAGCCAGTAGTGCCTCGTATTAAGCTTAGTCATTTAGCTTGATTTGGCTTCCCTAATTGCTTTCTATAATCACACCTGCACCACTCCCGATTTTTTTGAAGAGTCGTCCACGTAGAGATTCCATTTTTTAGGAGTTCCCGGGGTGTCAGTGTACTCTATAATGAATTCGGCCAGATACTGTAATTTGATGGCTGTCTGAGCTTTCATATCGAAGATCGAATTGGGATAACTTGACTGTCCACTGTAGGATTCTTCCAGCTAAGTTTGTTTTCTGTAGGAAGCCTTTTATGGGCTGGTTGGTCCGAACTCTGATAGTGTAAGCTTGAAAGTATGGGTGGAGTCATTGAGAGGTGAGTATGAGGGTGTAGGCAAAATTTTTCTATCATTTGATAGTTTAGTTCGGCCCCTTGTAGAGCCTTGCTGATGAAGTAGACAGGTTGTTGCCCACTTTCGTCTTCTTTGACTAGTGCTGAGGCTATTGCCTGACTTCCCACTGCGAGGTATAATATGAGTTCTTCACTTTCCCGTGGTCTGGTAAGAATGAGTGGTTGCCCCAAGAATTTTTGAAATCTTGGAAGGCTTGTTCGCACTCCGTTGTCCTTTTCAAACCTCTCTCCCTTCCTTAATATACCTCTTTGAGGTGTCTTTTGTAAGATGATTTAGAGATCCGTCCTCCTGCGAATCCTGCATTTATCATATGAACATGTCTCTCAGGGGTGTGAGGTGGATGTTCAACTCGTCCGACCTCTTCGGTGTGGGGTGGACGTTCTACTCGTCCGACCTCTTCGGTGTGAGGTGGATGTTCAACTCATCCGACCTCTTCAGTGTGAGGTGGATGTTCAACTCGTCCGACCTCTTCGGTGTGAGGTGGACGTTCAACTCGCCCAACTTCTTCGTCCCTTCTTCTTTTTCTTAGTTCATCCACTTTATTGGCTAAGTACCGATCTAATCGCCCTTCTGTTGCCAATTTCTTTATGACATTCTTTAGGTCGAAGCACTCGTTGGTAGGATGTCTGTAGATTTGGTGGTACTCGCAGTATTCTGTCCGATTTCCTCCTCCTTTTTACTTTTGATTCGGCGAGGTGGTGGGATCTTCTCTGTGTGACATATTTCTCGGTAAACATCCATAAGAGACACCCGAAGAGGGGTGTAATTGTTGTATTTTCTAGGCTTCTCACCGGGTTGATCTTTTTTTTCCTTGGACTCTTTATCCTTGTCCCGTAGTGGGTTAGGAGAATCCGGTTTTTGAGCTGTCTCCCAATCGGGAGTTCTGCTCCATATTGATATATTTTTCTGCCCTTTCTTGAACCTCGTTTAGAGATGTTGGGTACTTCTTGGATACTGAGTGGCTGAAAGGTCCTTCTCTTAGGCCATTGATGAGTCCCATGATGGCCGCTTCTGTTGGAAGACTTTGTATGTCAAGGCATGTTTTATTGAATCTTTCCATGTAGCTGCGAAGGCTTTCCCGATCTCCTTGTTTAATTCCCAGCAAGCTTAGAGCGTGTTTGGCTTTATCCTTCTGGATGGAGAACCTGGCGAGGAATTTTTTGGCTAAGTCATCAAAACTTGTGATGGATCTTGGAGGCAAACTGTCGAACCACTTTATTGCTGTCTTTGTTAGGGTAGTCGGGAAGGCTTTGCATCAAATGTCGTCCGAGGCGTCAGTGAGATACATTCTACTTCTGAAATTACTGAGATGATGGCTGGGATCTGATGTGTCGTCGTACGGAGTCATGTCAGGGGGTTTAAAGTCTTTTGGGATTTTGGCCTTCATGATCTCTTTGATAAATGGGTCTTGGTCTTTACGAGGGCTGTCTTCATGATTGGATCGGATAGTTTTAGCTTTGAGGTTGGCTTCAAGCTTTAGGAGCTTGTCCTCTAGCTCTCGGCGTCGCCTAGCTTCCCTTCGTATGTTTCTCTCGGCCTCCCTTTGATATTCAACCTCTTTTTCGAGTTGTTTGAGGCGATCTTGGAGTGCCTCCATGACTCTTGTGTTTGGCGAGTTCTTATCTTTGTTAGGTGATGATTGGATTTTTGTGTGGTTTAGAATTTCACAAATGAGATCTCGTTGTAAGTATAATTTCTAAACCAATCAATAATCCTTTCATACAAAAGATTGTTTGTCACTAGTACAAACCCCTATATTTATAAATCGAAGTATTGAACCTCGGGTCGTTCTCCCTAGGAATTACAATGAAGTGTATTGTTATTGGTTATGAGGTATTTTGGGGTTTTTGGGATAAGAGACATGAAATGTAAATGGGAATGAAAATAAACTAATAGCTAAAAAGGTCTTGGCAAAGGTTGGTGGTCAAGGATCTCTATCCTAATCACTAACCACAACATGAGAATTGGCAAGGATCAACCTCATTAAGTCATCCTCTAACTAATGGAGAAAATTCAAATGAGCTATGTCAATCCAAGTCCATAAGTCCTAGTTCTCCACCAATTCAATTAGTGAGATCTAGAGTTAATGGCTCCCAATCGTTAATCACTTGGATATTAGTGACTCAAGAGTTCCTAAGTTACCTTCCCAAGCCAAGAGCACAAAAATCTACTCTAAAATCCAACCAAGCATTTCATCAAACACTTGGAAGGCACACAAAAAAAGCATAGTAAATTGCAAGAATTAAAGGATTCTACAACTACAAAAGTAAGAGATTAACAATAGAAAGGAAAAACAATAGAAAAGTGAACTCATAACTAGAAGAAACATTTTAACAAACACATAGAAGGCAATAAAAGCAAACAACATGAATTGTAAGAATTAAAGAGAGATCTAACTAGAATAGCAAGAGATCAACAATAGAAAAGGAAAACAATTATGAAACAACAAAGAACTTACCAATTGCATTGAAGGAGAAATGTAGATCTACAAAAGAAAGTTCATAAACTACAACTAACAATACAAAGGAATTACAAGAGAAGAAGAATTCTACAACTACAAGAGAACAATTAGGGAAGAAAAAGAAAAATTAGAAGAGGAGAAGAAGAGCTAGATCTAGATCTAAAACCTAATCCTAATTCTAGAGAGAAGTGAGAGCTTCTCTCTCTAGAAACTAACTAAAGCATGATAAAACTAAAATAAAACTAAAATAATGACTAGATGTCTCATCCCTCTACAATCCTTGTGTTAAATAGCATCAGAAATGAGTTGGATTGGGCCCACAAGGCTTTAGAATTCGCTGGCCACGAGTTGTATTAAGTAAATTATGTGGCACCATCAGTGCGTACGTGTACTGTGCACGTGCGTGCCCCTATCCGTGATGCAACTATGGAAAATATTATATCATTTCGAAGCCCCAGATGTTAGCTTTCCAACTCAACTGGAACTGCATCATTTGGATCTCTGTAGCTCATGTTATGGTCGATTAAGTGCGAAGAGGTCGGCTTGACAGCTTTTGCGATTCCTTCATTTCTTCATGAGTTCTCCATTTTTACATGCTTTTCCTTCATTCCCTTGATCCAATCTTTGCCTCCTAAATCTGAAATCACTTAACAAACATATCAAGGCATCTAATGGGATCAAGGTGAATCAAATTTAGCTATTCTAAGTCCTAACAAGCATGTTTTCACTCTTAAGCACAATTAAAGGAGAAGTTATAAAACTATACTATTTCATTGGATAAATGTGGGTAAAAGGTTATAGAATACCCTAAATCAAGCATAAGATAAACCCTACAAATGGGGTTTATCATTAGGCTAAGAAGTATCGTCTAGTGTGACCTCCGCGTTCTTATGCGGTGTTCTGTTCTCCAAATTAGAATTGTGGTCATTGTCAAGGTTGTCCGCCATGATGAAGGGATGACTTCCAGGTCCCCGGCAATGGTGCCAATGTTCTGAGGGTTACCTAAAACTGTAGGTCGATCTTGGACGAGATCTTCTGTACTGGTCGCAGCTATGTGTCCGACTTGATGATGGTGGCTGGAGCTGCCGTGTCTGACTTGTTGGACTTGGTGGTGGTGCTGATCCTTCGTCAACGGAGGGTGGTGGTACCTACAAGGGACTCCGATGCTTAAGTTAGCAAGGGTATTAAGCAGGTTTTTAGTAGAATCAGAGTATGAGTTATATCTGGGTGCTCCAGTGTATTTATAATGGTGTGGAGTGACCTTTCTAGAGATAAGATAGTTATCTTATCTTATCTTATCTTTGAGTGAAGTCATCTTATCTTTAAGGGAACCGCCCTTATCTTTCTAGGATTTGACTGCCTTTAGATTGGGCTGCGTCCCTTCGTTTGGGCCGGCTTGGGCCTCCTCTGGCGATTTGGCCGACCTCTTTGAGAAGAGGTCGGACATGGGCCAACCTTCTAAGAGGTCGGCCAACCCGGTCCTTTATAGCTCGAACCGATGTATGAACACTTATGCTTGTACTCATCCTTGAATCTCCAAGGATCTTTGCTCCTCAAATGGTTGACAGAAGTTCCAACCACCTTCACCAAGTTTGGGTGGAGTTCCACCCAAGATATGAGCTCCCATAGTTGGTCTTCGTGCTTTGAACTGGGATCCCATATCTTATTTTCACACCCGTCCTCTTGTTGGTCTTCATGGATTTTCCGTTCGGGTGGTCGAAAAGTAGGTTTCTCTTTAGCGCACCAAGTTTTCTTCCTAGACCCATGTAAAGTGGCATTCGTCCACTCATGGTCCCTATACCTTGAAGCTTGGACCTCAACGAGCCTAATTCCAAGCTTCCAACCACTACACAACTCCTTTTTACCCTTAGTTCCACAAAGAGCTCTAAGTTGTCCATCCGTTTCAATCAAGCCATATTCAAGTGAGAAAGTGAAAATTAAGGGTAAGATTTTTACCCACTTGAATGATGTGTTGGATGGTGGCTTAGGGAGGGCGACCTCCCCACACTTAGACAATGCACGGTCGACTTCCTTATGCTCTTCTTTGGGTATTTCCACCTCTTGACAACTTCTTTCATCTTCTTCTTGCTTGTTGACTTCTTCCAATTCTTCCTCATCACCAATCAAATCAAACTTGGGAGGTTGTGTGAAATCTATTTCCATATCAACTTCACACTTGATGGAAGAGTCTTCAATGAGATCACCAACATCATTTGGTGTTGAGTTGTCTTCAATAGCTTCCATTTCATGTTCCATGGGAGAGGATTCAATTGTTGATAAGAATTCATTAATGATTGAGTCCATCTTTTGATCAACTTTCTCATATTCTTCAATCTTGATATGCTCCGGAGGTTGTTGAGACCTCCATGGTGGTTCCGCATCTCCTAGATCTTGATGCCAGGGCATTTTGGCCAGTTTCACTGACCTTTTCTTTACTATTTTAGGGTAGTTTCATGCATTTTCTTAGTAAATAAGCAAGTTTTGGGTAGAAATACACTTACATCTTGATTCAAGCAAACATTGTGAACTTTACATGATTTCATGAGAATTATGCATGAATTGAATGACAAATTGGATAATGCATGATCTCATGACTTGGAATAGAGCTTTGATGCACTCTATTTGCTTGATTCAGGACAAAGGAAGCAAGGAAGAACCACGTTAGTAGCCACGTTAGTCTAATTAACGTGACCACTAACGTGGAATGGGCATAAGCTTGTGGCGTTAATGAGAAAAGTGATCGCCAATAACGCCTTCGAAAGCCATCATAGCCCACGTTAGTTGCCACGTTAGTTACATTAACGTGGGAGCTAACGTGGAAAGAAAAGAGGAGCTCCAATGTTAGTTGTAAAAGTGAACACCACTAACGTTCCAAAAGGCCATACATAAGCCACGTTAAGAGCCACGTTAATCTAATTAACGTAAACTCTAACGTGGGAGGAGGAAGAAATCGCCAACGTTAGTGACACTCACCTTTGTCACTAAACGTTGGACTAGGCCAACATTTCCCACGTTAATGGTCACGTTAAGACCACTAACATGAAGGGTAACGTGGAGCAAGGAGTGATAGGCCAACGTTAGTGACACTCACCTTTGTCACTAACGTTGGAGATGGCAATTACCACCACATTAGTGGCCACGTTAATCTAATTAACGTAAACTCTAACGTGGGAAGGAGGGGCGTTTGGAGCATTAGTGAGAAAGGTAAGTGTCACTAACGCTCTTGATGCTTAGGCATGCCTACGTTAAGGGTCACGTTAGTTATACTAACGTGAACTCTAACGCGGGAAAAAGGTGATCGTTTTTGGTTTGGAACGTTAGTGAAAAAGGTGATCGTCACTAACATTCTCGAACCCACATTTCACTTAACGTTAACACCACTAACGTCCTAACTAACGTCCATGCCTAACTCACAATTTTTCTGCAAGCAAAGCTAAGCCCACTGAATATTGTAACTGCTTCAACTCAAGATCGACGGCCCATATCCAAGACTTGAAGAGCCAACTAGAAGATCAGAAGAGTAGTATATATAGAAGTAGTTTTGAACTAGCAGAAAAGCTTTTGGCATTTTGGAGAACTACACTCTGTATATTTTACTTTCTCTACAACTTCTAGTTTTAATTTCAGAATGCACTTTTCATTTTTGCTTTCCATTCCCAGAGCTATGAACAACTAAACCCCTTTCATTGGGTTAGGGAGCTCTGTTGTAATTTGATGGATCAATAATAGTTTTCATTATTCTTCTTCTTTCTTTTCTCTTGATTTTACTAGAAAGCTTTCAATCTTCATCCAATTGGGTAGTTGTCTTGGAAAAGAAGCTATTCATACTTTGATCCCTTCGGAACCTTGGAAGAGGAATGAAGAGATCATGCTAGAAATGCTTTCTCAAGTTGGACCAAATTGGGGTTTGGATGGATATAGTGACATATAATCCTACCAATACATTGATTTGGGAATGCATGTGGTATAAACAGTGACCATACTTCATCTCTTCTCATGAGCGATTAAATCAATGAATTGGCCAATTGTTCAAGTTTAGAGAGATTGGGTTGCCAAGGAGATCAATGAATGCATTGATTGAGGAAGAGATGAGAATGAACTTGATCCGGAGAATACAACATCTCCTGAGCCAAATGAATCCCCCATTTTTGATCTTACCCATTCTCTTTATTATCTGCCATTTACTTTTATGCTCATCTTCCCAAATCCCCATTTAAGATTCTACAATTTACTTTCTGTCATTTACATACCGCCATTTACTTCCAGCAATTACATTTTTTGTTATTTACTTTCCCGCCATTTACTTTTCTGCAAATCTCAACTCAATTTCTGCTTAGCTCAACTAGAACATTCCTCTGATTAAAGTTGCTTGACCAATCAATCCCTGTGGGATTCGACCTCACTCTATTGTGAGTTTTTACTTGACGACAATTTGGTATACTTGCTGAAGGGAAATTTGTTGAGAGATAAGTTTCCGTGCATCAAGTTTATGGCGCCGTTGCCGGGGATTGATTTTGTATCAACCATGATTAAATTGGTGGATAACTAGATTGAGCATTTTTCTTTGTTTGATTTAATTTTATTTGAGTGATTTACTTTCATTTTTAGTTATTTCTTCCCTTTTCCCCTTACCCGTTTGTGGTGTTATCTTCATTTTTTTTACAATTCAGTTCACTAACCCACTAACTGTTTGATATATTGCATCACTCACACTAACAACACCCCTAATAGGACAATGGGACAAGGAAAAGGAAGTTCAGTACCTGAACTGAACAAACACAGAGAATGTCAAGCTAGTGACAATAAAAGAGCGCTTGTTGGGAGGCAACCCAACCTGAGGTAGTTTCTTTTCATAGTTATTTCAATAAAGAGGTTAATTAGCCTTATTTATATTGCAAAAAGCTAAGTTTGGTGTTGCACACCAAAGCAATATAAGGGAGAATGAAGGATTCTAAGTTTGGTGTTCCACCAAAATATCATCATAAAACATATTCTCACCCCCTACATAATGCTAGCTTTGAGCATTTAGATAAACTAGTTAACTATTTTGCTGTTTCCAAATCATTAGTTTATTTCTTTTGGAAAATAAAAAGAGTTCACATATAAATTGTTGCATGAGGAATATTGGCAAGGAACTAAGTTTGGTGTTCACACACCAAAGTAAGTTCGAGAGCCCACACACAAGCTTTGCAGATTTACCAACACCTAAAAGGGTTGAACAGCAAGCAACATTTGAGGAGCAGGCAGAAAAATAGACAACAAATTAAAAGAACACCTGAATTACAACTCAAAAGGAGCAAATTGAAGTAAGAATGAAAAACTGCAACTCAACAGGTTGTATCTATTCTTGATCCTTGTTGTTATGTAATGAATTAATTCAGAGAATCCTTTATGTCTGGCTGGAATGATTATTTAGTTGCAAGTGGAAGTACATGTTAAAGAAAGCTATCTCCATAATTTTTGCTTGAAAGATATCTGCATAATAAATGTCATCACTCATCAGCTTGAACACTTTGTCTTGTCTCCCTTGCTGTTTGAATAAAAGAAAGATGTTTGATTTAGAAAAGTAATTGTTCAATGTTGCAAAAGTTAGAATGAAAGATTAGTGTTGGTGTGTGTTTGATTCAACTATTAGCTCATGAAATAAATGTTGCAGAATGACTTGTTTCTTAAAGCTTAAGCTAGTTTGCTGCTAGGATCCTTCAAATAATGAAAGCCCCTTGAAAATAAACCAAAAAAGAAAGAAAAAGAAAGAAGAAAAGCCAAAAGTTGGCAAAGAAACAAACAATAAGGCTAGACACCAATAGCTTGGACCCTAGGACATATGCCTATGGTGTTTGCGTACTAGGATATGCTTGGACAAGTAGGTTCTAAGGAGTATCTTAAAACTTGGCAACTTAGATCAACTGATTTGGAATTGTCAACTGAAAGTCCACAAAAAATAGCAACCTAGCTACAAAACATTTAGTGATCCAAAGAGATGCTGGGCATCAATGATCCTAGGAAGAAAAAGGTGAGCCATGTGTCTGTGGTGAAGAAGTGTTGAGTGAAAATAAGCCAAAGGCCACTACAACATTTGATACCAAGCTCTTAATAAATAATAAGCTCTGAAATGCAAAAGAAAGAAGAAAAAGCTAACAAGGGAATTAAGCAAAAAGGTAAGGAATCATAGCAGCATCCTTGGTGAACCCTTAAGGAAACATTGTTTGTTTTGACAGCAAGTAATAAATGAGCTATTTTTGATCTGCATAAAACCCCATAAACAAAATTCAACTATTTGCCTAATAAGGACATGCATACCTATCTATTTCATTCTATCTTCTCTTATGTTTAAGTGCTTGTTTGGGGACAAGCAAGTTTTAAGTTTGGTGTTGTGATGACAAGTCATCGTAGCCTAGTTTCACTAGCCTTTTTCTTTGTTTTTATTAGGTTTTATGCACTTTCTTGCATTCTAAGTAAGTAATTTGGAATGAAAATGCATGACTTTTTTGAATCAAACAACCACCATTTATTTGATGCTAAATCATGAGGATAAAGCCAAATTTAATTGAATTTTAGTGATTTATAAACCTTGTGAATTTAGTGATACTTTGATTGATTGATTTTATTACTTGTAGGTGAAAAAAGAAGAAAATAAGAAAAGCGTGGCCTAAAGGACGTTCCAAAAGAAGCAAAAAGTGTGCCCAAGGGAAGCAAAAGTGTGCAAACATTGAGGAAGAAGGAAGGCTAAGTTAGAAAAATAAACTGAGCTTCACAAGGAATGAAAGGAGAAGGCAAGATACAAAGCTAAGTTCAAATAGTTAACTGAGCACTAAAGAAAGCAAGGAAATGGTACAAAGCTCCGTTAACTAAGTTAACTTTATCGGGGACCTCTCCAAAGTAATTCAAGATGAACTTCCAAGGAGTGAAGCCACCAAGTTTCAAACTCATGAGCTAAAGGAAGCAAGGAACTCTCCTTGCAATGAAAATGAGAAGAAAATAGCCAAGATAGCCAAGACATGGTTCGAACTTAGAACCACACGCTACTCCTTGCAAGGAAAAATCAAGAGAAATAGCTAAAATGCTTCCCCCAGGATTTGAACTTGGGAATTCCTTGAAACATAAGGAAGGAGTGCCACCAAGCTTGCAAGGAAAATCAAGAGGAAATAGCTTAAATGCTTGAGCCAAGTTTCGAACTTGGGAATTCTTTAAAACATAAGGAGGAGTGCCCACTCATCAAAGGAAATTAGCTTCAAAGATTTCCTCCACTTGCTCCCACCAGGATTTGAACCTGGGACCTTAAGGCTGAAAGCAAGGCGCTGCACCAACGAAGCTCAGTTGGATTTTCCAACTGAGCATTACTCTCCCCAAGCCTTCTACCCTTTGGCACAACAAATGCTCACAAGGGAGCTTGTCATGCGCACCATGACACGGTCAAGCAGCATTCTAGCGCAACAAAGGAAGTCTTGTGCACACAATGGGACACGGCCTAGAGCTCAGTTCAAAATTCCAACTGAGCTCTAGCACAATTGACACTCAAACAAGGCTGGGCGCACTACACTTGACGCGGGCAGCACACTTGAGTGCTCAGTTGGTTTTTCCAACTGAGCTTACCCCTGGGAGATGCATTTTGGGCTAAAAATTGGATTAAAAATCCAATTTAATTCATTTCTTCACCAAATCAAAAGCCCATCCAAATTCCAAAATCCAAGAATAAAAAGTGTATAAATAGAAGTTAGTTTGATGTAATTAGGAACTTTTGGATTTTTATCTTCTTTTACCTCTAGATTTTTACTTTGAATTTTCCATTTGAGCTTTCATTTTAATTCTGAACCTTTTGGCTTTGAGTTTGTAATTTCTGAGAACTTGGAAGGAGAATTGATCTCTCTTCTTCTTGGTTCTTGTTTGGGCACTCTTTTAATTTTTCTTGCTTTGGATCTTGGGTGGAGAATTGAAGAACTTCTGTTTCAATCTCACCTTGAGATCTTGTTTAATTTTTCTGCATAATTGAATTCCAATTTCCATTTATTGCTTTATCTTCTACTCTTTCTACAATTTACTTTTCAGTTTCTTTTGCAATTATTCTTGTTGGATCAAGGAAGGATTTGAGATCTAGACTTGTTATCTAGTCTCTTCCACCCTGAGATCTTCAACCTCTTTTACTTTGCTGCAAATTAAGCACTGCTTTCTCTGTTTTTAAATTCTCAAAGCATTTTACTCTTCTATTTAAGATCTACTTCACTGCAATTCAATTTTCTCTTTTATTGTTTAATGCAATTTACTTGTTCTTGTTTAATTTCTGCAATTCCAACTCCCAATCCCTTTTACAATTCAAGCAATTTACGTTTCTTGCACTTTAAGCTTCATCCATTTACATTACTTGCAATCTAAGTTTCTGCAATTTAATTTACTTGCACTTTAAGATTCAGCTCCTTTACTTTCCTACTCTTTAATTTACTGCAATTTCCCCTTCCTCTTTTACATTTCATGCAATTTAGTTTCTACAAAGCACAAACCACTCAACCAATACTTGATTCGCTTGACTAAATCAACCACTAAATTAAAATTGCTCAATCCTTCAATCCATGTGGGATCGGCCTCACTCATGTGAGTTATTATTACTTGATGCGACCCGGTACACTTGCCGGTGAGTTTTGTGTTGGATCGTTTTCCACACATCAGAGAGCTGAAGTACAAACCTTCAGGCAACAAGATGGTGAAACTCTCTATGAAGCATGGGAGAGGTTTAAGGACTTGACAAGAAGGTGCCCACCAGACATGTTCAATGAATGGGTGAAATTACATATTTTCTATGAGGGTCTTTCTTATGAATCAAAGAAGGCAGTAGACCACTCATTCGGGGGATCTCTGAACAAGAAGAAGACCATTGAAGAAACCATAGATGTCATTGAGACTGTAGCTGAGAATGATTACTTCTATGCTTCTGAAAGAAGCAATACTTGAGGAGTGATGGAGCTGAACAACGTGGATGTACTGCTGGCTCAAAACAAGATGATCACCAAGCAGCTGGCTGACCTTACCAAGAAGATGGAAAGGAACTAGGTGGCAGCAGTCACCACCTCATCAGTAGCTCAAGAAGGAGTGAATGCAAAGGATGAGAGTGATCAGGAACAAGCCAACTACATTGGAAACTCACCTAGGCAGACCCATGATCTATACTCTAAAACTTATAATCCTGGTTGGAGGAACCACCCAAACTTTGGGTGGGGAAATCAACAAGATCAGAGACGTCACAACCCCAACAACAATGCAGCTCACCAACATTCCACACAGAGATCATATCAGCACCCACCTAACAATTCCTCTCAATATCCATATCAAAACCAAAATGGCCCTTCTCATCCCTCCAATCTCAACTCACCATCATCCGAAGATAGACTCTCCAGAATCGAGACTCTACTTGAAGGCATATGTAAGGAAATCCAAGATAACAAGGTGTTCAAGGAGGAGGTGCGAGCCAATACCAAAAACCAGGGAGACACCATCAAGAGGCTAAAATTTCAAGTGGGATACCTCTCTGAGAAGATTCCCAAACCTACTAACAGTTTCCCAAGTGACACAAAGAAAAATCCGAGAGGTGAAGCAAAGAA
Organism: Arachis ipaensis; assembly: GCF_000816755.2. NCBI lineage: Eukaryota > Viridiplantae > Streptophyta > Magnoliopsida > Fabales > Fabaceae > Arachis > Arachis ipaensis. Next base: position 39,158,084 of record NC_029786.2, read on the forward strand.
AGTGAGATGGGAAGAATGCAAGATGGTCACTATAAGTGATAAGGGGACTGAGGAAGAGCTGAACAAACCCCTAGAACACTCTGGAGATACATCAGCAGAGAAGCAGGAAGAGGGTAACCAAGAAACCAAAACTACACAGAAGGAGATTCTGAAACTCTATGCACCTTTTCCCCAAAGACTCAAAGGTGGTGTAGAAAAGAGCATATACTCAAAGTTCCTCGACATGTTTGCATCCCTTCAAGTAAACATACCATTTATCAAGGCTCTCCAACAAATGCCCTCATACATTAAGTGTATCAAGGAGCTGCTGACCAGGAAAAGCTCACTCAAAGGAGGGCAAACAATAGTGATGAATAAGGAGTGTAGTGCTCTCATTCAACCAGAGTTGCCTACAAAAAGGAAGGATCCACAGAGTTTTCACATCCCCTGTGCCATAGGAGAAACAAGGTTTGATAAAGGACTCTGTGACCTGGGAGCAAGCATCAATTTAATGCCTTTATTCCTCATGAAGAAGCTGTAGATCAATGAGCTAACGCCCACAGACGTAGTCATCAAGCTGGCTGACAAAACTCAAAAACAAGCAGTAGGAGTGGTTGAAAATGTGTTGGTAAAGGTTGGGAACTACTTCCTTCCCACAGACTTTGTCATATTGGAAATGGAAGAGAGTCACCTCCACCCAATCATATTGGGAAGACCATTCCTAGCCACAGCCAGAGCACTTATAGAGGTGGAGTGAGGAGAGCTAATACTGAGGATACATGATGAACAACTCGCATTCAATGTCTTCAAACCCTCACAAGAAGCAGATCAAGAAAACGAGGAACCAAGGGAAGATCACAATGATACACTGGTGAAAGAAACAAGCACCGAAGCACAAACAGTACACCCTGGAATCCCTTTGGTTGGTAAACAAAACAGTCAGAAGGTGCAACAGCTAAAGGAAACCCAAGAGGAGCCAAACCCACCAGAGTCATATGAGACCAGCAACAAAATTTCCCTGGGAAAGGAGGCCACAAAGAGTAGGGTAACATTAAAAGAAACAAGGAAGAAGGCACTGATAAACCCATATTTTATGATATATTTTGTGCTTAATCTGAGTGATTTATTCAATCCTTCACCCACTTATTCATCTTAATTGCATGGTTTTACTTTCCCTTCCTTATTATGTGATGTATGTGAAAAACATGTTTCCTATGCTTTAAAATTAATTATTTTAATTACCTTTAATTCCATTCGATGTCGTGATCAGTGTGTTGAGTAGTTTCAGATCTTCTAAGGTAGGAATGACTTAAAGGATGGAAACGAAACATACAAAAATGGAAGGAAAGCACAAAACGGAGTTTGTGAAGAAATTGGCAGCCACGCGATCGCATGGGCGACGCGGCCGCATGCCAAGCGCGAAGAAGCAGCGACGCGACCGCATGACTGACACGACCGCGCGCCTCGAGCGAAATACATATGACGCGGTCGCATGACTGACGCGACCGCGTGACAAGGAAAACTCCCAATGACACGACCGCGTGACCTACGCTGACGCGTGACAGAGGCCACACACCAGAAATTGCAGAAAACGCTCCCAGCGAATTCTGAAGCCCTTTTTGGCCCAAATCAAAGTCCAGAAGGCATAGACCAGACATTATGAAGTGGGAGAATGCATCCCTTCAAGGATAGTCACCACTTTAGTTAGTTTTCATGATTTAGATTTAGTTTTAAGGGAGGTTCTCTCCTCTCTCTTCTCTCCTAGGATTAGGATTTAGGATTTCTCTTAGTTTTAGGAGTGACTCTCAATCCCAGGTTCAATGTTCCTTTACTTTAAGCTTCCCTTTCACTTTTTATTCATTCCATTACTTTAGTTGGTTATTTGATGTTGCAATTTAATTTATGAATTCTTCCATGTTACATATTACTCTTTTGAATTAATGTTATTTGAGGTATTTCAGTTTAATATTGATTTCTTTTATTTACATTATTGTTATTCCCATCTGAAGACATTTTTATTCCAGTAGATTTACTTTCCACCTTTTGGTCTTGGTTATGAAATCAGTAACTCAGGAGTTATCAAACTCAAACATGATTGATAATTGTTATCTTGTTAATTAAATTGAACTTCAATAATCCCAATCTTTTCTTAGGAAATAAATAGGATCCGAAGATCAAACCAATTAATCCCTTGACCTTCATTTATCTTAGTAAAGGTTAACAAAGTGGAATTAAGATTCAATTATCATCATCATTGATAAGGATAACTAGGATAGTATCTCTAATTTCTCATACCTTGCCAAAAGTTTATTTACAGTCATTTATTTATTTTACTTGCCATTTAAATTACTTGTTCTTCAGTTACTTTATTTGCTAATTACACCATTCGCTCCTCATTCTCAAAACCCCAATTTACAATCTCCATAACTAATAATAAGAACATACTTCCCTGCAGTTCCTTGAGAAGACGATCCGAGGTTTGAATACTTCGGTTATCAATTTATTTAGGGGTTTGTTACTTGTGACAACCAAAACGTTTATACGAAGGGATTTCTGTTGGTTTAGAATCTATATCTACAACCCGACTATTTTTGTAAAATTCTTTACTGGAAAAAAACCCAACGTCAGGCACCAAGGGAATGGAGGAACAAAAAGATCCCTACAGAGGGTTTTTCTCCACGGGATAAAGTGATCTCAGCTCATCTCCTAGCTATTCCACCTCATCTCCCCACCATCCCATCTCAGCTGCCTAAAGTTTTCACCATCAGCATAATTCTCTCCTTAGAACATGTGGAGATCCTTAATGAAGCCAATGGAGATAGATTCACTGCGAGGGGAGAAGATTTGAAGCATTACCAACCACCCTGACAAAGGCAGAACGTCAAGCTAGTGACGCTAAAGAAGCACTTCATGGGAGGCAACCCATGTTTTATATTCTTTTAAAGTAGTTAATAAAGCAAGGTTTATGAATTCCAAATCAACTTTGACATACACTTAAATAAATCCTTGTATGCAACATATAGTGAAGAACAAGTTTGGTGTTCAAGGCACACTAAGAGAACATAAATGCAATTAATATCATGTCACTCTTAGAACCTTGAACAAATCTTTTTACACCACATGGCCACAAACTAAGTTTGGTGTCACCAATGTTGCATACATGGACAGTTAAATAGTCAGTTGGTTTGCATTCATGAATAGCACTTAGTTAGTTAAAAACAAAAATTTTAAAAAGTAGTTATCCCATTTTCTAATTTTGCCGCCAACTTTCAATGTTATTAATTTTATTCCTTTGTCTTGTATAGGAATTAAAGGAAGGATTAAAGAGAAATTGATGGGACAAGTGAAGAAGGAGGGTTCAGCCACTTCAAAAATGGGGACTATACACATGTCTTCAAAGGGAATACATTGGGAAATGTTGCCATGCAACATTGGAAGATTGACACGCTTGGAAACCGAACCAACCCCATCATAAAAGTGATGATTCTTGTGCCTATCCCATGCTAAACCCCATCCGTTCATCATAAGCCTACACCATCAATCCACACCTTTCATTTACTCACCACTTTTCTATATAAGTGGTTCCTAGTCTGTACCTCTTTACATTCCAATTCCCCTTTCTTTCTACTTCTCACTTTCGGAACTCAACACCTCTTACCCCATCGAAAGCACTCTCACCCACTCCCTTAACTACACCCTATCCTAACCCGGCCGAATTCTATCATCGATCCACACCCTTCAACACCTTCACATATCAAAAGTCACTTATGGCATCATCAAGCTCCAAAAGGCGAAAGGGAAAAGACACCAGTGGAGAGAATTCCTTTTGATGAAGGAAGGTTCAAGACTGCCTTTCATGAGCTTCAATTCGAACGTATAAAACACAAGAAAGTATTGCCAGAGCTGACATTCCAATTCAACGATGATGTGTGCCCGCAGATTAGAGAAAAGATTGAACAGAGGGGTTGGCAAGAGCTCACGAACCCAGAAACAAAGATAAATGCAAATCTCATTAAGGAGTTTTATGCCCATGTAGCCAGAGAAGACAATACCGAGGCTCCTACCTTCAAAAGCTATGTGAGAGGAACAGAGTTGGATTTCAGTCCCAATGCTATAATAAGGACTCTTTATCTTAGATCACAACCCTCTGATAAGCCAAGTTATCAAGCAAGTTGCTAGCCCCAACCAATCAGGGAAACCACTTAACAATAGTTTAGTTTCTAGTTCATAGTCATTTTATTAATAAAAGCACATGAGGTTCTCAACATGTATTCAATCTGTTGCATTAGGCAAGGAACTAAGTTTGGTGTTCACACACCAAATTAAGTTCAGAAATTCACAAGCATACATGCATGCTAACTATTTCTCAAGTGCTTTGGGAACAAGCAACTTCCAATAACTTTATAGGAATTCAATCAATCTTCTGGAAAAATAGTGCACCATCATCCAAGGAGGCGAAGAAGGATGCAAAAGCTATGGATGATGACAACAAAGGGATAGCTAGAAGTCACCACCAAAAGGTTGTATTGTTACTTGATATGCTTGGAAATGCTCAAATTGGAAGTCTGAATGTGCCCCTGATTAATAGTTACTCTTTAGTTTAAGTCATTAGAATTTAATGTTTGTTTTTTTTCTTTGCTTCTGTCTATGTGTACTGGTCCAAGTTACCTGTTTTCATTTTCATCCTACTTACTTGTATGCTTGCCCTTTGAACTCAATAAAAGAGAATATTATGAAAGAAACTAGAGTAGGGTTCATATGGTGAAATAAGTCCTCAAGGTTGGTGGTGTGGTAATAGATTAGCTAAGTTGGATCACCTATAAGGTATGAGGGCACTTATGTTTATTAAAGTACATGCTTGAAGCACATTCTATGAGACTAGCCAAATAACAAGATCCTAATAATAAAAAGAGAAAGAACAATAAGAGTTTGAAAAAGAAAGAAAAATAATAAGAAATAAGGCTAGGCACCAAGGGTTTGAATATTGAGGCATATGTCTGTGGTGCTCCTGTGCAAAGGATATGCTTGGATGACTAAGCTCTTAGGGGTGCCTTATCACTTGGTAACTTGGGTTAACTAACCCGGGATTATCAGCTGAAAGTCCACTATCAAGAGCAACTTTTGCTACAGAACATTTAGAAACCCAAAGAGGTGCTGGACACCAAGGCCTCAAACAAAGAAAATAACAAACCATGTGCCTGTGGTGTGCATGTATGGGGGAGAGAGACTTGAAGGAGTAAGTCCTTAGGGGTGTTTCAACACCTAGCACCTAGAACCAACTGGTTTGGGAGTGTTGGCTGAAAGCATACTTTAAAGAGTTGCCCCCTCACAGAGCACTTAGCCTAAGGATGCAATAAACCCTGAGAAAAAAAGGGAGGATCAAAGAATAAGGATCTCATAGGATGCAATCAAGCAAGTATTCAAGAGCATGATAAGGACCTGGAAACCAGTAAAGGAATGAACCTAAGTTGCTATGCATGAAACCCCATAAACCAAGAGCTTTACTTCTATAATAAGAACTTGTTTCTCTCGTTCTTTCATTCATCATTCTGATGTTTCAGTACATGCTTAGGGACAAACAAGCTTTAAGTTTGGTGTTGTGATGCCAGGGCATTTTAGCCAGTTTCACTGACCTTTTCTTTACTGTTTTAGGGTAGTTTCATGCATTTTTCTTAGTAAATAAGCAAGTTTTGGGTAGAAATACACTTACATCTTGATTCAAGAAAACATTGTGAACTTTACATGATTTCATGAGAATTATGCATGAATTGAATGACAAATTGGATAATGCATGATCTCATGACTTGGAATAGAGCTTTGATGCACTTTATTTGCTTAATTTTAGGACAAAGGAAGCAAGGAAGAACCACGTTAGTAGCCACGTTAGTCTAATTAACGTGACCACTAACGTGGAATGGGCATAAGCTTGTGGCGTTAATGAGAAAAGTGATCGCCAATAACGCCTTCGAAAGCCATCATAGCCCACGTTAGTTGCCACATTAGTTACATTAACGTGGGAGCTAACGTGGAAAGAAAAGAGGAGCTCCAATGTTAGTGGTAAAAGTGAACACCACTAACGTTCCAAAAGGCCATACATAAGCCACGTTAAGAGCCATGTTAATCTAATTAACGTAAACTCTAACGTGGGAGGAGGATGAAATTGCCAACGTTAGTGATACTCACATTTGTCACTAACGTTGGACTAGGCCAACATTGCAAGAAGCTTGTAATACTAATATAATGATAATATCATCCTATTATCTCTCTTCTCTCATAAATCGAATCCGGTTTGTCAAACTGAGACTATTTACGAAAAACCGAATCAAAACTCCTAACCGATACAGTTCAAAAACTAGGTCCTTCGTGACCGCATTATCGAGCTTGCCTCGGAAAAGGTTCTAACTTAAAGATAACATAATGACAATGAGGATTGAGATACTTGATGATATATTCAAGGCTCTCCCCTTACTGATCCTCTGGAGAAATCCGTACTTTCAGAAAAGATCTCGCGTACTCGAAAACTGGGGTTGTTACATTCTACCCTCCTAAAAGAAAATTTTGCCCTCAAAATTTTAGTTACCTGAGAATAGATGCGGGTAATCATCTTTCATCTTATCTTCCTGTTCCCAAGAGTGTTCTTCTTATGCTTTTTGTCCCCAAGCTACTTTGACTAAGCGAACAGTTTTGCCTCTTAGCTGCTTATCACTTCTTTCTACGATCCGAACTGGTGATGCTTGATATGTCAAATCGTTTCATAACTGTACTGTCTCTGGTTGTAAAATGTGACTCTCGTCGGGAATATATTTCTTAAGTTGTGAGACATAAAAAACATCATGAAGGTTTGACAGATATGGAGGAATGGCTACTTGATAAGCTACTAGACCGACTCTTTTAAGTATTTGGAAAGGTCCTATGTATCGAGGGTTAAGCTTTTTAGTCTTAAGGGTTCTACCTATTCCAGTAGTCGGGGTTACTTTAAGAAAGACATGGTCTCTCTCACTAAACTCTAAGGGTCTACGTCTATTATCGGCATAGCTCTTTTGATGGCTTTATGCTGTCTGGATCTTCTGACGAATCCCTTTTATATTCTAAGTAGTTTCTTTCACTAAGTCTGGACCTAAGACACTAGCTTCTCCATAATCATTCTAACACAATGGTGTCTGACATCTCCTTCCGTAGAGAGCTTCATAAGGTGCCATCCTGATACTTTGTTGGTAACTGTTGTTGTAGACGAACTCGACCAACGGCAAATATTTATCCCAACTAACTTGGTTACCCATCACACAAGATCTTAGCATGTCTTCTAATGTCTGGATTGTTCGCTCTGATTGTCCGTCTGTTTGAGGATGGTATGCTGTACTCATGTGCAATTCTGTTCCCAACGCTTTCTGGAAAGCTCCCCAGAATCTGGAAGTAAATCTCGAATCTCGATCTGAAACAATTGACAAAGGTATCCCGTGCAATCGTATGATTTCTTGAATATATATCTGTGCCAGCCTTTCTAAAGTATAATCAACTCGAATCGGAAGGAAGTGCGCTGACTTTGTCAACCTGTCCACAATTACCCAAATGGCATCGTGTCCTGTTGAGGTCCTTGGCAATCCTGTGACAAAATCCATAGTGATTTGCTCCCATTTCCATTGTGGTATTTCTAAGGGTTGTAGGGTTCCTGACAGTTTCTGGTGTTCCACTGATGACAAGTCATCTTAGCCTAGTTTCACTAGTCTTTTTCTTTTGTTTTCACTTGAATTGTGCACTTTCTTGAGCAACAAGTAAGCTAATTTGGGTAGATTTTCATGCTTCCTTTGATTGAATCAACCATGTATGAATTCATGCTATTTCATGAGGTTTTATGCTATAATTGTCACATATTATGATAAAATGAATATCTCATGATTTTAAGCATAGCTTTGATGTGTTTGGTTGATTAATGATAGGTGAAGAAAGCTTGGAGAAAGGTTGAAGCAAGAAGGAATGGCTAGGAGTAAAGAGAGGACAATGGAATAAGTGAAAATGAACCAGGAAGCAAAAAGCTGGACCAAAAGTTAGCCTCAAACTTTTGCACAAACTTTTGGGTGAAAAGTTAGCCCCAACGTTAGCCCCTAACTTTTGGGCTAACGTTGGCACATGAAAGTTACTCCCTGGGCACCAAAAGTTTGCGCCAACGTTAGCCCCTAACTTTGTGGCTAACGTTGGCATGAGAAAAATAACCCCTGGGCACCAAACGTTTGCGCCAATGTTAGCCCCTAACTTTTGGGCTAACGTTGGCGCCATAAGTACACATAAGGAGGCCAATGTTGGAGCAAAAGTTAGACCCCTAACTTTTGCCCCAACGTGGATAGCAGCAAAGCATGGAGGCTGATAGTAAAAGTTAGAGTAAAAGTTAGCCTCAAACTTTTACTCAAACTTTTACTCAAACTTTTGCAAAACTTCAACCCGGTTCAATTGGTTCACTTTGGTTCCTCTCCAAACTCCAAAAGCAATCAACCAAGGCCTCTCTCAACCCAATTCCACCAAGAGCAAAGGCCCAACTCAAGGCTTGAAGATCATTTGAAGAAAGTGTATAAATAGGATAGAATTCTAGTTTTTCAGGGAGCTTCCCTTTTTGTTTTTCAGAATAGCTTTCTTTTGAATTTTGCTTAGAGCTCACTTTTATTTTTCTTAGCATTGTTGTTTTAATTCAAGAGAATTTGGGAAGAGAATTGATCTCTCTTCTTCCTTGTTCTTGCCCAGCACTCTTTATTTTTCTTGTCTTGGATTTTGGGTGGAGAATTGAAGAAATTCTGTTTCAATCTCACCTTGGGATCTTGTTTAATTTTCTGCTTAATTGAATTTCAGTTTCTGTTACTTGCTTCTTCATCTACTTTCTTTGCAATTTACAATTTCCTTTGCAATTGTTCTTGTTGGATCTAGGAAGGCATTGAGATCTAGACATGGTTTTCTAGTCTCTTGGGTCCTGAGATCTGAATTCCAATTTTACATCCTCTGTTTACTGCTTTCCATGCTCATTTACTTTTCTGTTTAAGATCGGGTTTGATTCAAGACATCTTCTATTTCTCTGTTTGTTGCAATTTACTTTTCCTTGTTTAATTCCTACAAATCCAACTCCCAATTCCCTTTACAATTCAAGCCATTTACATTTCTTGCATTTTAAGATTTTGCAATTTACATTTCTTGCGTTCTAAGTTTCTGTCATTTAATTTCTTGCTCTTTAAGATTCAGCACTTTAAATTCCAGTTCTCTTTAATTTCATGCAATTCACCCATTTCCTTTACTTTCTATGCAATTTAAATTCTCCAAATCACAAATCTCTCAACCAAATCTTGATTCTCTTGACTAAATCAACCACTAAACAAAAATTTCTCAATCCTTCAATCCCTGTGGGATCGACCTCACTCCCGTGAGTTATTATTACTTGATACGACCCGGTGCACTTGCCGGTTAGATTTGGGTGTTTTGGAGAAATTCGTTTTTTTTCCAAAATATACCATCAAGTTTTTTGGCGCCGTTGCCGGGGATTGATTAGATTGACAATGATTAAGTGAGGTGGTGATCTAGATCTAGCATTTTTATTTCCTGTTTCT
>NC_029786.2:39167703-39191667 GCF_000816755.2 Arachis ipaensis
TGTATGAAGCATGGGAGAGATACAAGGCTCTGCTGAGGAAATGTCTACCAGAAATATTCACTGAGTGGGACAAGCTACAGAACTTCTATGAAGGACTCACCCTAAAGGCTCAAGAATCACTTGACCACTCAGTTGGAGGCTCCTTGCAACTCATAAAAACGGCAGAGGAAGCTCAAAATCTCATTGATATGGTGGCTAACAACCAATATTTCTTTGCTCATCAAAGAAACCGCCAACCATCACAAAGAAGAGGAGTAATGGAGCTAGAAGGAGTGGACTCAATCTTGGCTCAAAACAAGATGATGCAGCAGCAAATTCAACAACAATTTGAGCAAATGGCCAAGAGGATTGATAGTCTCCAAGTTGCAGCAGTTAACACTAGCCAACCATCAACCACATGGAGACAGAGTGAAGAAACTCAAGAAGAACAACAACAAGAGTAAGTACAGTATATGCATAACCAAGGACCAAATGAAGTGTATGGTGATACATACAATCCATCCTGGAAGAACCACCCAAACCTCAGATGGGGAGATAATCATACCCAAAACCAATAACCATGGCAGAGGAACTCAAATCAAAACAACCCAAGAAGCAACCAAAACCACAACCAGCAGCAGACTAACCGAAACCCCTACAGAAAACCTCAAAACAACTACCCCAACCCCAACCAGTACCAATCCAATAACCAACCCACCAACCAAAATGCCTATCATCTACCACCCACATCTCATAACCCACCTCAAGTATCACCTGAAGCCCAGAGAATCACTAACTTGGAGGCCGTGATAGACAAAATGTTGAAACACCAGGAAATGGTAACCAAGAATCAGGAAGCATCCCTGAAGAGCCTAGAGAGACAGATGGGGAAAATCTCCAAGCAGATTTCTCTTGAGAGACCCTCAAGCTCACTGCCGAGTGACACAATCCCAAATCCTAAGGAAGAATGCAAGGCAATACAATTAAGGAGTGGGAGAACATTGATGAGCAAACATCCCAAGGCTAAGGATTGTGCAGACTGATGAAGAGGCCCAAGAGGATATTGGAGTATTAGCCACTGAGAAGAGAGGTCCCCGAGGGAAGCCTACGGCCAGAAAAGAAAGATCAACAAAAGAAAAGATGAAACGGAGAAACAAAACAAAAAGGGGTTGGAAGAACAGAAAGATCCCAACAGAGGGGCTTTCCAAAGGTGACAAAGTGCAACTGATATATCAACAGCTGGGGGCAAACCAACAAATTGAGGACTACTACACTGTCAACAACATACTCTCATTAGAGCATGCTGAAATTGAATACCAGGGAACAAAGAAGAGGATCACAGTCACGGGAGACAAATTGAGGCTCTACAAGCACCAACCACCATAAAAGAAAGCCTCAATGTCAAGCTAATGACAATAAAAGAGCGCTTGTTGGGAGGCAACCCAACCTGAGGTAGTTTCCTTTTCATAGCCTTTTCAATAAAAATGTTGAATAATTGATATGTATTGCAAGGAGGTAAGTTTGGTGTTGCACACCAAAAACAACTTAAAGGAGAATGGAGGATTCTAAGTTTGGTGTTCCACCAAAACCTCATTCAAAAGCACATTCTAATCTCCTGCACATTATTAGCTCCAAGCAATCGAACAAATTATTCAACCACTTAACTGCTTTTTAGTCTTAACTTCATAACCTTTGGCAAGGATACAAGATTTTGCCTAGAGTTAACCTGCTGTATCCAGAGAAGTGGCAAGAGCTTAAGTTTGGTGTCCCCACACCAAATTAAACCCACAAGCCACACTCAACTCATGCATACTAACTGGTCATCTAAGGGCTTGAGAAGCAAGCAACTGTTGAGAATTATGCAGGGAATTCACCCCCAGTTGAAGACACTATGCATCATCACTCAAAAGGGCACAACAGAAGGAAGGACAAAGGAACTGCAAACCAATAGGTTGTATTTACACTTAACTCTTGCTGTTGAAAAATGCTTTGACTTGTGTTTTGTTAAAGTGTTCATCTAATACAAGTAGAATCCATCTTAGAATAAGTAAGCTAGTCTAAGTGTGTGCTTGTGTGTTTACTTTAAGAAGGAATGGCTAGGAGTAAAGAGAGGACAATGGAATAAGTGAAAATGAACCAGGAAGCAAAAAGCTGGACCAAAAGTTAGCCTCAAACTTTTGCACAAACTTTTGGGTGAAAAGTTAGCCCCAACGTTAGCCCCTAACTTTGTGGCTAACGTTGGCATGAGAAAAATACCCCCTGGGCACCAAAAGTTTGCGCCAACGTTAGCCTCTAACTTTTGGGCTAACGTTGGCGCCATAAGTACACATAAGGAGGCCAACGTTGGAGCAAAAGTTAGACCCCTAACTTTTGCCCCAACGTGGATAGCAGCAAAGCATGGAGGCTGATAGTAAAAGTTAGAGTAAAAGTTAGCCTCAAACTTTTGCACAAACTTTTGGGTGAAAAGTTAGCCCCAACGTTAGCCCCTAACTTTGTGGCTAACGTTGGCATGAGAAAAATACCCCCTGGGCACCAAAAGTTTGCGCCAACGTTAGCCTCTAACTTTTGGGCTAACGTTGGCGCCATAAGTACACATAAGGAGGCCAACGTTGGAGCAAAAGTTAGACCCCTAACTTTTGCCCCAACGTGGATAGCAGCAAAGCATGGAGGCTGATAGTAAAAGTTAGAGTAAAAGTTAGCCTCAAACTTTTGCACAAACTTTTGGGTGAAAAGTTAGCCCCAACGTTAGCCCCTAACTTTGTGGCTAACGTTGGCATGAGAAAAATACCCCCTGGGCACCAAAAGTTTGCGCCAACGTTAGCCTCTAACTTTTGGGCTAACGTTGGCACATGAACAATACAAAGGGGGAGCAAAAGTTTGCGCCAACGTTAGCCTCTAACTTTTGGGCTAACGTTGGCACATGAACAATACAAAGGGGGAGCAAAAGTTTGCGCCAACGTTAGCCTCTAACTTTTGGGCTAACGTTGGCACATGAAAGTTACTCCCTGGGCACCAAAAGTTTGCGCCAACGTTAGCCCCTAACTTTGTGGCTAACGTTGGCATGAGAAAAATACCCCCTGGGCACCAAAAGTTTGCGCCAACATTAGCCCCTAACTTTTGGGCTAACGTTGGCGCCATAAGTACACATAAGGAGGCCAACGTTGGAGCAAAAGTTAGACCCCTAACTTTTGCCCCAACGTGGATAGCAGCAAAGCATGGAGGCTGATAGTAAAAGTTAGAGTAAAAGTTAGCCTCAAACTTTTACTCAAACATTTACTCAAACGTTTGCAAAACTTCAACCCGGTTCAATTGGTTCACTTTGGTTCCTCTCCAAACTCCAAGAGCAATCAACCAAGGCCTCTCTCAACCCAATTCCACCAAGAGAAAAGGCCCAACTCAAGGCTTGAAGATCATTTGAAGAAAGTGCATAAATAGGATAGAATTCAAGTTTTTCGGGGAGCTTCCCTTTTTGTTTTTCAGAATAGCTTTCTTTTGAATTTTGCTTAGAGCTCACTTTTATTTTTCTTAGCATTGTTGTTTTAATTCAAGAGAATTTGGGAGGAGAATTGATCTCTCTTCTTCCTTGTTCTTGCCCAGCACTCTTTATTTTTCTTGTCTTGGATTTTGGGTGGAGAATTGAAAATTTTGTTTCAATCTCACCTTGGGATCTTGTTTAATTTTCTGCTTAATTGAATTTTAGTTTCGGTTACTTGCTTCTTCATCTACTTTCTTTGCAATTTACAATTTCCTTTGCAATTGTTCTTGTTGGATCTAGGAAGGCATTGAGATCTAGACTTGGTTTTCTAGTCTCTTGGGTCCTCAGATCTGAATTCCAATTTTACATCCTCTGTTTACTGCTTTCCATGCTCATTTACTTTTCTGTTTAAGATCCGGTTTGATTCAAGACATCTTCTATTTCTCTGTTTGTTGCAATTTACTTTTCCTTGTTTAATTCCTGCAAATCCAACTCCCAATTCCCTTTACAATTCAAGCCATTTACATTTCTTGCATTTTAAGATTTTGCAATTTACATTTCTTGCGTTCTAAGTTTCTGTCATTTAATTTTTTGCTCTTTAAGATTCAGCACTTTAAATTCCAGTTCTCTTTAATTTCATGCAATTCACCCATTTCCTTTACTTTCTATGCAATTTAAATTCTGCAAATCACAAATCTCTCAACCAAATCTTGATTCGCTTGACTAAATCAACCACTAAACAAAAATTGCTCAATCCTTCAATCCCTGTGGGATCGACCTCACTCCCGTGAGTTATTATTACTTGATGCGACCCGGTGCACTTGCCGGTTAGATTTGGGTGTTTTGGAGAAATTCGTTTTTTTTCCAAAATATACCATCATCCACCTTCACCTTCTGGCATAAATCGAGTCCGATTTGTCAAACTGAGACTATTTACGAAAAACCGAATCAAAACTCCTAATTGATACAGTTCAAAAACTAGGTCCTTCGTGACCGCGTTATCGAGCTTGCCTCGGAAAAGTTTCTAACTTATAGATAACATAATGACAATGAGGATTGAGATACTTGATGATATATTCAAGGTTCTCCCCATACTGATCCTCCGGAGAAATCTGTACTTTCAGAAAAGATCTCGCGTACTCGAAAACCGGGGTTGTTACAAAGAAATTGGCTATTGATCTCAACTAGAACATTCCTCTAATTAAAGTTGCTTGACCAATCAATCCCTGTGGGATTTGACCTCACCCTATTGTGAGTTTTTACTTGACGACAATTCGGTATACTTGCCGAGGGAGATTTGTTGAAAGACAAGTTTCCATGCATCAAGTTTATGGCGCCGTTGCTGGGGAATAATTTTGTATCAACAATGATTAAATTGGTGGATAACTAGATTGAGCATTTTTCTTTTGTTTGATTTAATTTCTGTTTGAGTGTGTTTTCTGGGCTGCGAACTAGGTCAAAAACAGCTCGAAAATCGCTGGAGAAGAATTCAAACACGCTGATTTCCGTCATTGCGGCGCGGCCGCGTGGAGCACGCGGTCGTGTCACTTAGCGTCAAGGCAACTATAGCATATTATATATCAAATCGAAGCCCCGGACATTAGCTTTCCAACACAACTGGAATCGCATCGTTTGGACCTCTGTAGCTAAAGTTATAGCCGTTTGACTGTGAAGAGGTTAGGATGGACAGCTTAGCAGTTTCTCCAACTTCTTGTATTCCTTCAACTTTTACATGCTTCCTTTCCATCCTCTGATCCATTCCTGCCCTGTAATCTCTGAAAAAACTTAACACTCATATCAAGGCATCTAATAGTAATAAGAGAGGATTAATAATAAGCAAATATAATATCAAAGAAGCATGTTTTCGATCATAGCACAAAACCAGGAAGGAAAATGTAAAACATGCAAATAGTATGAATAAGTGGGTAAAGAGTTGATAAAAATCACTCAATTGAGTACAAAATAAACCATAAAATAGTGGTTTATCAACCTCCCCACACTTAAACAATAGCATGTCCTCATGCTAAGCTCAAGAGAAGCTATAAAGATGAAGAGGAATGGTAGGATGTATGAAATGCAATCCTATCTATATGAATGCAACTACATGCAAAATGTTTCTGCCTACTTGGTTTAAAAGTAAACAAGTTCTCCAAGACAAATACAAACCAATTTCCTCTAATTCAAATCGTACAATAAAAAGCAAGTAAACTTGTAAGAAGACAGAAGCTATAATATGAATCTTTAATTAACCTAAGCTCTCACCTAATATACATATACCATATATACTTTTAAATTCATGCCTAGCTACCCATAATTCCCACTTTTGTATAATTTCCATACTCATGTACCAAATTTTCTTTAATTTTTATCACATGTGCATTGATCTTTTATTAAACTTAATATTGGGGTAATTTTGTCCCCTTATTTATTTACTTATATTATATATATTTTTTTCTTTTTCTCTTTTTTTCTCTTTTTTTTAAAGCTCAAAAATAAACATAACTTATCAATGCACATGGATTTTTAATTTTTCTGGTCTCACATGAGTAGGTACCCAAATTCCCAATATTTTATCAAAGTAAAAACTTAACACATTCCTTTATGAACCCATGTTCCCATAATTTTCCCACACTTAATTGATACACGATCTCTATCTTAAGCTAACCAAAGATTCAATTGGGATATTTAATTGTTTTTCTGCTTAAGGCTAGTGATGTGGTTATAGAACAAAATAAATGGGGATAAAAAGGCTCAAGGTGGCTAACAAGGGTGATGTAAAAGGTAGGCTTATTTGGGATAAGTGAGCTAATAACAAGTAATGGTCTCAATCATATGCAAGCATGTAAATACACTAAATAATGGACATATAGAATGAAACAAAGCAAAGATTGCAATTATAGAGAAGAAAACACACAAGAATAAAAATTTATGGTTAAATAATGTAACCATGTAAATAAGCTCAAAATCTCACAGGTTGTATGTTCCTTGGCTTAAAAACCATGTTCCAAATACAACTTCAAACATATTTTAACATAAAAATTTTTCAATTAGTGAAATACTATAAAAATTTCTTGGAAAAGAAAATATTACTTCAACCAAGTAGTAACTGAATGCATAAAATCAAATAAACATGCAATCAAACATGCAAATGCAACAACTAACAAGGAAAATGAAATATTGGTGTTGATAAGAAAATACTAACCCATGGAGATCGGTATCGACCTCCCCATACTTAAAGATTGCACCGTCCTCGGTGCATGCTGAGATGTGCAGGTGGACGGGTTGTTCCAACTGATGCTTTTCTTCAAGGATTGTGCAGATGGACTTGTTTGTCTTCCCTTTTAGAAGTTTTCCCTTTCTTTTTCCATCTTCGGTGGCCAGCCTGAAAGAAGAGAAAAAGAAGAAAAGTAACCCAAAAGATAGAAAATAAATAAAATATGGGTGTTAATGCCAAATGATAAGGGTCTCATCTACATGGAAGCTTCAACATGTATGTGAGAAAACAATAGAAGCCATGGCATACCAGTGGTGCAGAATATGCAACCAAGGGAAGGAGTGTGGGTAAAATATCAATATAAGTTCATGTCAATGCAAAAAGGAATACAAATATCATAAAAGAATAGCATTGATTTAAATAATATTACCCAATAGTGTAAACAAGTCACTAAGCACTAAGATAATACCAGAAAAGATATAACAGTTGAATAAGAACATTTGAACACCAATAATTTTAGAAAAGAAAATAAAAATATGCACAAAATTAAAATGCAATGAATGAAAGTATGCAAATAAATAAAATAAAATAAAAGATAAGAGGAATGAGAAGAGTAAGAAAGAAAGAAGAAAGAAGAAAAGATAGAAAAAATTAGGATTGGGGAAGAAAAGATAAGATATTTGGCAAATTAGGATAAGCTGTGCGGCGCAATCGACGCGGACGCGTGGGGCACGCGGTCGCGTGACTTGCACTTATAAGGATTGACGCGGTCGCATCGGTCACGCGGTCGCGTGACACAGTTTATGCTACTGGCGCGAGGGCAGCCTCGCGCTCGCACAACTCTCTATTCAAAATTATATTAGTGCCAAATTTTAAGTGACGCGATCGCATGGGGCATGCGATCGCGTGAGTGGGCTTTAAAGGAAGTGTCCAAGAAGACCCCAATCAACATCTAACCACATTCCTAAGGATATGTGATACTATGAAGTCTAATGGTGTTCATCCTGACACCTATAGATTGCTTTTGTTCCCCTTTTCACTCAAGGACAAAGCATCCAAATGGCTGGAATCTTTCCCGAAGGAGAGTTTAACAACCTGGGAAGATGTGGTGAACAAATTCTTGGCGAGATTCTATCCTCCTCAAAGAATCAACAGGTTGAGAGCTGAGGTACAAACCTTCAGGCAACAAGATGGTAAAACTCTATATGAAGCATGGTGTGCACCCTGACAGTTACAAGCTACTGCTATTTCCATTTTCTCTTAGAGACAAAGCCACCCAATGGTTGGAATCCTTCCCAAGAGACAGCATCAACAATTGGGATGATCTAGTAACCAAGTTCCTTGCCAAGTTTTACCCACCTCAAAGAGTTATTAGATTGAAGACTGAAGTGCAAACATTCACAAAAATGGATGCTGAACCCTTGTATGAGGCATGGGAACGATACAAAGCTCTAATCAGGAAGTGTCCACCAGGAATGTTCAGTGAGTGAGACAGATTGCAGAATTTCTATGAAGGCTTGACACTGAAATCTCAAGAGGCTTTGGATTATTCAGTAGGAGGCTCTCTACAACTAATGAAAACGGCTGAAGAAGCCCAAAATCTCATTGATATGGTGGCCAACAACCAGTATTTCTTTGCTCACCAAAGGCAACGCCAACCATCACAAAGGAAAGGAGTGATGGAGCTGGAAGGAGTGGACTCAATCTTGGCTCAAAACAAAATGATGCAGCAGCAAATTCAACAACAATTTGAGCAAATGGCCAAGAGGATTGATAGCCTCTAAGTTGTAGCAGTTAACACAAGCCAACCATCATCCACGTGGGGGCAAAATGAAGAAACTCAAGAGGAGCAAAAACAAGAACAAGTCCAGTACATGCACAACCAAAATTCTGGGCCAAATGAAGTCTATGGTGATACTTACAACCCTTCTTGGAAGAACCATCCAAACCTTAGGTGGGGAGACAATCACAACCAGAATCAACAACCATGGTAGAGAAACTCAAATCAAAATACTTCAAGAAACAACCAAAACCACAACCAGCAGCAAACTAACCAAAACCCTTACAGAAAACCCCAAAACAACTACCCCAACTCCAACCATTACCAATCCAATAATCAAACCTCAAATCAAAACACTTACCCTCAACCCTCAACACCCCACAATCAACCAATCTCACAAGATTCTCAAAGGATTAACAACCTGGAGCTATTAATGGAAAAGATGATGAAAAATCAGGAGATGACATTAAGGAACCAGGAAGTCTCTATGAAAAATATGGAAAGGCAAATTGGACAACTCTCCAAGCAGATTGCCATTGAAAGGCCATCAAGCTCACTACCAAGTGACACCATTCCCAATCCAAAAGAGGAGTGCAAGGCAATACAACTGAGGAGTGGAAACGTCCTGGTGAAAAATGAAGAAGCAACCAAGAAGCCAAAGGAAAGTGACACGAAACAAGCTGAAGAAGAGAAAGCCAATGATGAAGATGTAATAAAAGGCAAGCAGACCTCAGAAGAGCTCAAAGAAAAGGAAGATCAGCCACAAAAATCAAGGAAAGAGAAGGAAGCAATGAAAGAGCCAACCAAGGAACAAAGGCAGGGAGTGAACTTCACACCACCTTTGCCATATCCTCAAAGGTTCAACAAAGAAATTAAGGACCAACACTTCCCAAAATTTCTTGAAATCTTCAAGAAGTTGGAGATCAATATTCCCTTAGCTGAAGCACTTGAGCAAATGTCCCTGTATGTAAAGTTCTTAAAAGAACTCATCAACAAGAAGAGGAGTTGGCAAGAGAAGGAAACCATACTTCTTACTGAAGAATGTAGTGTTGTGATTCAAGGAGTTATCCCACCAAAGCTTAAAGATCCAGGGAGCTTTGTAGTTTCATGTACCATAGGCAAAATGACCCTAGACAAAGCTCTCTGTGACCTTGGTGCTAGCATCAATCTGATGCCGTTGTCAATGATGAGGAAGCTTGCCATAGAGGAACTCAAACCTACCAGGATGTCTTTGGTGATGGCTGACAGATCAATCAAGACACCCAATGGCATTGTGGAAAACCTGTTAGTGAAAGTTGGGGAGTTTATCTTCCCAGCAGACTTCGTAATTCTGGATACAGAGGAAGAAGGAAACAACTCAATCGTCTTGGGAAGGCCATTTTTAGCCACAGCCAGAGCCATTATTGATGTAGAGAAGGGAGAGATGATTTTAGAGTACATAATGAGCAAATGATCATCAATGTCTTCAAATCAATGCAACACCCTCCTGAACAAGAAAATTACATGAAGGTGGACATGATAGAAAGTCTAGTGGAGGAAATGTTAGAAGCCACTTGTCATGAGCAACAGGAAGAAGAGGTGATAGAAATCTCTAGTGAAGACAAGGAGAAAGAGAAGCCAAAACAGGAATTGAAACCTCTTCCCCCTCACCTCAAATATGTGTTCCTGGGAAAAGAAGAGACCCTACTAGTGATCATTAACTCCTCCTTGAATATGGAAGAAGAAACACAGCTGATTGAAGTGTTGAAAGCTCACAAAGCAGCCTTGGGGTGGACAATTGACGATATCAAAGGTATTAGCCCAGCCATTTGTATGCATAAAATTTTGCTGGAAGAAGAATCAAAGCCTGTGGTCCAACCCCAAAGAAGGCTCAACCCAGCCATGAAGGAGGTAGTTTAAAAGGAAGTCATGAAGTTGTGGAATGCTGGAATAATTTTCCCAATCTCTGACAGCTCATGGGTGAGCCCGGTTCAAGTTGTACCAAAAAAAAGAGGAATGACGGTCATCACCAATGAGAAGAATGAGTTGATCCCCACTAGGACAGTGACTAGGTGGAGGATGTGCATAGACTATAGAAGATTGAATGATGCCACAAGGAAAGACCATTTTCCTCTCCCATTCATTGATCAGATGCTGGAAAGATTAGCTGGCCATGCCTATTATTGTTTCTTAGATGGGTATTCTGGTTACAATCAAATCATGGTGGACCCTAAAGATCAAGAGAAAACTGCCTTCACATGTCCATTTGGAGTTTTTACATACAGGAGGATGCCCTTTGGGCTGTGCAACGCCCCAGCCACATTTCAAAGGTGTATGCTCTCCATTTTCTCAGATATGGTTGAAAAATTTTTAGAAGTTTTCATGGATGATTTTTCTGTCTTTGGAAATTCATTTAACACATGTTAGCATCATTTAACTCTTGTTTTGAAAAGATTCCAAGAAACTAACTTGATCTTAAACTGGGAAAAATGCCATTTCATGGTTCCTGAAGGGATAGTTCTTGGGCATAAGGTGTCATGCAGAGGTATAGAAGTTGATAAAGCTAAAATAGAAATTATTGAAAAACTTCCTATACCCGTTAATGTGAAAGCAGTAAGGAGTTTTCTTGGGCATGCTGGTTTCTACAGAAGGTTTATCAAAGATTTCTCAAAAATAGCAAAGCCATTGAGCAATTTGCTAGTGATTGACAACCCTTTCATCTTTGATGACAACTGTAAGCATGCCTTTGAAACCTTAAAAAGAAAACTCATCACAGCACCAATCATCACACCTCCTGATTGGAACTTACCTTTTGAACTTATGAGTGATGCAAGTGACCTTGCTATTGGTGCTGTGCTGGGACAAAAGAAAGACAAATTGCACCATGTCATATATTATGCCAGCAAAGTGTTAAATGAAACACAGAAAAATTATACAACCACTGAGAAAGAACTTTTGGCGATTGTTTATGCATTTGATAAGTTTAGACAATACTTGATTGGCTCCAAAGTTATAGTGTATACTGATCATGCTGCCCTCAAGTATTTAATGTCTAAACAGGATTCAAAGCCAAGGCTTATTAGGTGGGTGCTGCTACTTCAAGAGTTTGATATTAAAGTAAGAGATAGGAAGGGAAGTGAAAATCAAGTGGCGGATCATTTAGCAAGAGTACCACAAGAAGCATGTCAAGATAGACCACAACAAGTAAATGAGAACTTCCCAGATGAGCACCTGTTCTAAGTTCAACAAACACCCTGGTTTGCTGACATAGCAAATTACAAAGTGGGAAGGAAGATACCTCAAGAATATTCTAAGCAACAAGTGAAGAAGCTGCTCAATGAAGCAAGGAAGTTCTTGTGGGATGAACCCTTTTTATTCAAGAGATGCTCTGATGAATGATTAGGAGGTGTGTCCATGAAGTTCTTGTGGGATGAACCCTTTTTCTTGTGGGATGAACCCTTTTTATCCAAGGAAGTTCTTGTGGGATGAACCCTTTTTATTGTGGCATTGTCATGGTTCAGCATACGGTGGGCACTTTGGACCAGAGAGAACAGCTACAAAGGTATTACAAAGCGGTTTCTATTGGCCAACTATCTTCAAGGATGCCAGAGAGTTTGTTCACCGATGTAATGAATGCCAAAGAGCTGGAGGATTAACAAAAAGGAATGAGATGCCTCAGAATTTTATCTTGGAAGTTGAGCTATTTGACCTATGGGGCATTGATTTCATGGGACCTTTTTCCCCTTCTTATTCTTTCAGATACATCTTGGTAGCAGTAGAGTATGTCTCAAAATGGGTGGAAGCCATAGCCACAACCACTTGTGATGCCCAAATTGTCCTTCAATTCCTTAAGAAGCATATCTTCACTAGATATGGAGTGCCCAAGGGTCTTGTCAGTGATGGTGGTGGTCATTTCTGCAACAAGCAAATGGAGAAACTCCTCCACAAATATGGAGTAATCCATAAAGTAGCTACACCATACCATCCTCAGACTAATGGCCAGGCTGAATTAGCAAATAGAGAGTTGAAGAGAATTTTAGAAAAAACAGTGGGAAGCACAAGGAAAGATTGGGCCAGGAAGTTAGAAGATGCACTCTGGGCATACAGGACAGCTTTCAAAACTCCCATTGGAAAGTCCCCATTTCAGCTATTATATGGAAAATCTTGTCACCTCCCTGTGGAGCTTGAACATAAAGCTTTTTGGGCCACTAAACTTCTCAACCTTGATTCTCAAGCAGCAGGAGAAAAGAGGCTGCTACAACTAAATGAGTTGGATGAGTTTAGACTAGAAGCTTATGAGAATGCTAAGATATACAAGGAGAGAGCTAAGAGGTGGCTTGACAAGAAGATCTCAAAGAAAGAGTTCAAGCTAGGACAGCAAGTGCTCCAGTATAACTCAAGGCTCAAGATCTTCTCTGGCAAGCTCAAGTCCAAATGGACAGGTCTGTATCTAGTAACAAAAGTCTTTCCTTATGGAAGTCTTGAGCTACTAGATGAAGCCACACAGAGCCACTTCACAGCAAATGGACATAGAGCAAAGCCTTATTTAGTAGGACAATGGGACAAGGAAAAGGAAGTTCAGTACCTGAACTGAACAAACACAGAGAATGTCAAGCTAGTGACAATAAAAGAGCGCTTGTTGGGAGGCAACCCAACCTGAGGTAGTTTCTTTTCATAGTTATTTCAATAAAGAGGTTAATTAGCCTTATTTATATTGCAAAAAGCTAAGTTTGGTGTTGCATACCAAAGCAATATAAGGGAGAATGAAGGATTCTAAGTTTGGTGTTCCACCAAAATATCATCATAAAACATATTCTCACCCCCTACATAATGCTAGCTTTGAGCATTTAGATAAACTAGTTAACTATTTTGCTGTTTCCAAATCATTAGTTTATTTGTTTTGGAAAATAAAAAGAGTTCACATATAAATTGTTGCATGAGGAATATTGGCAAGGAACTAAGTTTGGTGTTCACACACCAAAGTAAGTTCGAGAGCCCACACACAAGCTTTGCAGATTTACCAACACCTAAAAGGGTTGAACAGCAAGCAACATTTGAGGAGCAGGCAGAAAAATAGACAACAAATTAAAAGAATACCTGAATTACAACTCAAAAGGAGCAGATTGAAGTAAGAATGGAAAACTGCAACTCAACAGGTTGTATCTATTCTTGATCCTTGTTGTTATGTAATGAATTAATTCAGAGAATCCTTTATGTCTGGCTGGAATGATTATTTAGTTACAAGTGGAAGTACATGTTAAAGAAAGCTATCTCCATAATTTTTGCTTGAAAGATATCTGCATAATAAATGTCATCACTCATCAGCTTGAACACTTTGTCTTGTCTCCCTTGCTGTTTGAATAAAAGAAAGATGTTTGATTTAGAAAAGTAATTGTTCAATGTTGCAAAAGTTAGAATGAAAGATTAGTGGTGGTGTGTGTTTGATTCAACTATTAGCTCATGAAATAAATGTTGCAGAATGACTTGTTTCTTAAAGCTTAAGCTAGTTTGATGCTAGGATCCTTCAAATAATGAAAGCCCCTTGAAAATAAACCAAAACAGAAAGAAAAAGAAAGAAGAAAAGCCAAAAGTTGGCAAAGAAACAAACAATAAGGCTAGACACCAATAGCTTGGACCCTAGGACATATGCCTGTGGTGTTTGCGTACTAGGATATGCTTGGACAAGTAGGTTCTAAGGAGTATCTTAAAACTTGGCAACTTAGATCAACTGATTTGGGATTGTCAACTGAAAGTCCACAAAAAATAGCAACCTAGCTACAAAACATTTAGTGATCCAAAGGGATGCTGGGCATCAATGATCCTAGGAAGAAAAAGGTGAGCCATGTGTCTGTGGTGAAGAAATGTTCAGTGAAAATAAGCCAAAGGCCACTACAACATTTGACACCAAGCCCTTAATAAATAATAAGCTCTGAAATGCAAAAGAAAGAAGAAAAAGCTAACAAGGGAATTAAGCAAAAAGGTAAGGAATCATAGCAGCAACCTTGGTGAACCCTTAAGGAAACATTGTTTGTTTTGACAGCAAGTAATAAATGAGCTATTTTTGATCTGCATAAAACCCCATAAACAAAATTCAACTATTTGCCTAATAAGGACATGCATACCTATCTATTTCATTCTATCTTCTCTTATGTTTAAGTGTTTGCTTGGGGACAAGCAAGTTTTAAGTTTGGTGTTGTGATGACAAGTCATCGTAGCCTAGTTTCACTAGCCTTTTTCTTTGTTTTTATTAGGTTTTATGCACTTTCTTGCATTCTAAGTAAGTAATTTGGAATAAAAATGCATGACTTCTTTGAATCAAACAACCACCATTTATTTGATGCTAAATCATGAGGATAAAGCCAAATTTAATTGAATTTTAGTGATTTATAAACCTTGTGAATTTAGTGATACTTTGATTGGTTGATTTGATTACTTGTGGGTGAAAAAAGAAGAAAATAAGAAAAGCGTGGCCTAAAGGACGTTCCAAAAGAAGCAAAAAGCATGCCCAAGGGAAGCAAAAGTGTGCAAACATTGAGGAAGAAGGAAGGCTAAGTTAGAAAAATAAACTGAGCTTCACAAGGAATGAAAGCAGAAGGCAAGGTACAAAGCTAAGTACAAATAGTTAACTGAGCACTAAAGAAAGCAAGGAAATGGTACAAAGCTCAGTTAACTAAGTTAACTTTATCGGGGACCTCTCCAAAGTAATTCAAGATGAACTTCCAAGGAGTGAAGCCACCAAGTTTCAAACTCATGAGCTAAAGGAAGCAAGGAACTCTCCTTGCAATGAAAATGAGAAGAAAATAGCCAAGATGCCTCCTCCATGGTTCGAACTTAGAACCACACGCTACTCCTTGCAAGGAAAAATCAAGAGAAATAGCTAAAATGCTTCCCCCAGGATTTGAACTTGGGAATTCCTTGAAACATAAGGAAGGAGTGCCACCAAGCTTGCAAGGAAAATCAAGAGGAAATAGCTTAAATGCTTGAGCCAAGTTTCGAACTTGGGAATTCTTTAAAACATAAGGAGGAGTGCCCACTCATCCAAGGAAATTAGCTTCAAAGATTTCCTCCACTTGCTCCCACCAGGATTTGAACCTGGGACCTTGAGGCTGAAAGCAAGGCGCTGCACCAAGGAAGCTCAGTTGGATTTTCCAACTGAGCATTACTTCCCCCAAGCCTTCTACCCTTTGGCACAACAAATGCTCACAAGGGAGCTTGTCATGCGCACCATGACACGGTTAAGCAGCATTCTAGTGCAACAAAGGAAGTCTTGTGCACACAATGGGACACGGCCTAGAGCTCAGTTCAAAATTCCAACTGAGCTCTAGTGCAATTGACACTCAAACAAGGCTGGGCGCACCACACTTGACGCGGGCAGCACACTTGAGTGCTCAGTTGGTTTTTCCAACTGAGCTTACCCTTGGGAGATGCATTTTGGGCTAAAAATTGGATTAAAAATCCAATTTAATTCATTTCTTCACCAAATCAAAAGCCCATCCAAATTCCAAAATCCAAGAATAAAAAGTGTATAAATAGAAGTTAGTTTGATGTAATTAGGAACTTTTGGATTTTTATCTTCTTTTACCTCTAGACTTTTACTTTGAATTTTCCTTTTGAGCTTTCATTTTAATTCTGAACCTTTTGGCTTTGAGTTTGTAATTTCTGAGAACTTGGAAGGAGAATTGATCTCTCTTCTTCTTGGTTCTTGTTTGAGCACTCTTTTAATTTTTCTTGCTTTTGATCTTGGGTGGAGAATTGAAGAACTTCTGTTTCAATCTCACCTTGAGATCTTGTTTAATTTTTCTGCATAATTGAATTCCAATTTCCATTTACTGCTTTATCTTCTACTCTTTCTGCAATTTACTTTTCAGTTTCTTTTGCAATTATTCTTGTTGGATCAAGGAAGGATTTGAGATCTAGACTTGTTATCTAGTCTCTTCCACCCTGAGATCTTCAACCTCTTTTACTTTGCTGCAAATTAAGCACTGCTTTCTCTGTTTTTAAATTCTCAAAGCATTTTACTCTTCTGTTTAAGATCTACTTCACTACAATTCAATTTTCTCTTTTATTGTTTAATGCAATTTACTTGTTCTTTTTTAATTTCTGCAATCCCAACTCCCAATCCCTTTTACAATTCAAGCAATTTACGTTTCTTGCACTTTAAGCTTCATCCATTTACATTACTTGCAATCTAAGTTTCTGCAATTTAATTTACTTGCACTTTAAGATTCAGCTCCTTTACTTTCCTACTCTTTAATTTACTGCAATTTCCCCTTCCCCTTTTACATTTCATGCAATTTAGTTTCTACAAAGCACAAACCACTCAACCAATACTTGATTCGCTTGACTAAATCAACCACTAAACTAAAATTGCTCAATCCTTCAATCCCTGTGGGATCGACCTCACTCATGTGAGTTATTATTACTTGATGCGACCCGGTACACTTGCCGGTGAGTTTTGTGTTGGATCATTTTCCACACATCAGAGAGCTGAAGTACAAACCTTCAGGCAACAAGATGGTGAAACTCTCTATGAAGCATGGGAGAGGTTTAAGGACTTGACAAGAAGGTGCCCACCAGACATGTTCAATGAATGGGTGAAATTACATATTTTCTATGAGGGTCTTTCTTATGAATCAAAGAAGGCAGTAGACCACTCATCCGGGGGATCTCTGAACAAGAAGAAGACCATTGAAGAAGCCATAGATGTCGTTGAGACTGTAGCTGAGAATGATTACTTCTATGCTTCTGAAAGAAGCAATACTTGAGGAGTGATGGAGATGAACAACGTGGATGTACTGCTGGCTCAAAACAAGATGATCACCAAGCAGCTGGCTGACCTTACCAAGAAGATGGAAAGGAACTAGGTGGCAGCAGTCACCACCTCATCAGTAGCTCAAGAAGGAGTGAATGCAGAGGATGAGAGTGATCAGAAACAAGCCAACTACATTGGAAACTCACCTAGGCAGACCCATGATCCATACTCTAAAACTTATAATCCTGGTTGGAGGAACCACCCAAACTTTGGGTGGGGAAATCAACAAGATCAGAGACGTCACAACCCCAACAACAATGCAGCTCACCAACATTCCACACAGAGATCATATCAGCACCCACCTAACAATACCTCTCAATATCCATATCAAAACCAAAATGGCCCTTCTCATCCCTCCAATCTCAACTCACCATCATCCGAAGATAGACTCTCCAGAATCGAGACTCTACTTGAAGGCATATGTAAGGAAATCCAAGATAACAAGGTGTTCAAGGAGGAGGTGCGAGCCAATATCAAAAACCAGGGAGACACCATCAAGAGGCTAGAATTTCAAGTTGGGATACCTCTCTGAGAAGATTCCCAAACCTACTAACAGTTTCCCAAGTGACACAGAGAAAAACCCGAGAGGTGAAGCAAAGAAAGTGAGATGGGAAGAATGCAAGATGGTCACTATAAGTGATAAGGGGACTGAGGAAGAGCTGAACAAACCCTTAGAACACTCTGGAGATACATCAGCAGAGAAGCAGGAAGAGGGTAACCAAGAAACCAAAACTACACAGAAGGAGATTCTGAAACTCTATGCACCTTTTCCCCAAAGACTCAAAGGTGGTGTAGAAAAGAGAATATACTCAAAGTTCCTCGACATGTTTGCATCCCTTCAAGTAAACATACCATTTATCAAGGCACTCCAACAAATGCCCTCATACATTAAGTGTATCAAGGAGCTGCTGACCAGGAAAAGCTCACTCAAAGGAGGGCAAACAATAGTGATGAATAAGGAGTGCAGTTCTCTCATTCAACCAGAGTTGCCTACAAAAAAGAAGGATCCACAGAGTTTTCACATCCCCTGTGCCATAGGAGAAACAAGGTTTGATAAAGGACTCTGTGACCTAGGAGCAAGCATCAACTTAATGCCTTTATTCCTCATGAAGAAGCTGTAGATCAATGAGCTAACGCCCACAGACGTAGTCATCAAGCTGGCTGACAAAACTCAAAAACAAGCAGTAGGAGTGGTTGAAAATGTGTTGGTAAAGGTTGGGAACTACTTCCTTCCCACAGACTTTGTCATATTGGAAAGGGAAGAGAGTCACCTCCACCCAATCATATTGGGAAGACCATTCCTAGCCACAGCCAGAGCACTTATAGAGGTTTAGCGAGGAGAGCTAATACTAAGGATACATGATGAACAACTCGAATTCAATGTCTTCAAACCCTCACAAGAAGCAGATCAAGAAAACGAGGAAACAAGGGAAGATCACAATGATACACTGGTGAAAGAAACAAGCACCGAAGCACAAACAGTACACCCTAGAATCCCTTTGGTTGGTAAACAAAACAGTCAGAAGGTGCAACAGCTAAAGGAAACCCAAGAGGAGCCAAACCCACCAGAGTCATATGAGACCAGCAACAAAATTTCCCTGGGAAAGGAGGCCATAAAGAGCAGGGTAACATTAAAAGAAACAAGGAAGAAGGCACTGATAAACCCATATTTTATGATATATTTTGTGCTTAATCTGAGTGATTTATTCAATCCTTCACCCACTTATTCATATTAATTGCATGGTTTTACTTTCCCTTCCTTATTATGTGATGTATGTGAAAAACATGTTTCCTATGCTTTAAAATTAATTATTTTAATTACCTTTAATTCCATTCGATGTCGTGATCAGTGTGTTAAGTAGTTTCAGATCTTCTAAGGTAGGAATGACTTAAAGGATCGAAAGGAAACATACAAAAATGGAAGGAAAGAACAAAACGGAGTTTGTGAAGAAATTGGCAGCCACGCGATCGCATGGGCGACGCGGCCGCATGCCAAGCGCGAAGAAGCAGCGACGCGGCCACATGACTGACGCGACCGCGCGCCTCGAGCGAAATACATATGACGCGGTCGCATGACTGACGCGACCGCGTGACAAGGAAAACTCCCAATGACGCGACCGCGTGACCCACGCGGACGCGTGACAGAGGCCACGCACCAGAAATTGCAGAAAACGCTCCCAGCAAATTCTGAAGCCCTTTTTGGCCCAAATCAAAGTCCAGAAGGCATAGACCAGACGTTATGAAGTGGGAGAATGCATCCATTCAAGGATAGTCACCACTTTAGTTAGTTTTCATGATTTAGATTTAGTTTTAAGGGAGGTTCTCTCCTCTCTCTTCTCTCCTAGGATTAGGATTTAGGATTTCTCTTAGTTTTAGGAGTGACTCTCAATCCCAGGTTCAATGTTCCTTTACTTTAAGCTTCCCTTTCACTTTTTATTCATTCCATTACTTTAGTTGGTTATTTGATGTTGCAATTTAATTTATGAATTCTTCCATATTACAGATTACTCTTTTGAATTAATGTTATTTGAGGTATTTTAGTTTAATATTGCTTTCTTTTATTTACATTATTGTTATTCCCATCTGAAGATATTTTTATTCCAGTAGATTTACTTTCCACCTTTCGGTCTTGGTTAAGAAATCAGTAACTCAGGAGTTATCAAACTCAAACATGATTGATAATTGTTATCTTGTTAATTAAATTGAACTTCAATAATCCCAATCTTTTCTTAGGAAATAAATAGGATCCGAAGATCAAACTAATTAATCCCTTGACCTTCCTTTATCTTAGTAAAGGTTAACAAAGTGGAATTAAGATTCAATTATCATCATCATTGATAAGGATAACTAGGATAGGATCTCTAATTTCTCATACCTTGCCAAAAGTTTATTTACAGTCATTTATTTATTTTACTTGCCATTTAAATTACTTGTTCTTCAGTTACTTTATTTGCTAATTACACCATTCGCTCCTCATTCTCAAAACCCCAATTTACAATCTCCATAACTAATAATAAGAACATACTTCCCTGCAGTTCCTTGAGAAGACGACCCGAGGTTTGAATACTTCGGTTATCAATTTATTTAGGGGTTTGTTACTTGTGACAACCAAAACGTTTATACGAAGGGATTTCTGTTGGTTTAGAATCTATATCTACAACGCGACTATTTTTGTAAAATTCTTTACTGGAAAAAAACCTAACGTCAGGCACCAAGGGGATGGAGGAACAAAAAGATCCCTACATAGGGTTTTTCTCCACGGGATAAAGTGATCTCAGCTCATCTCCTAGCTATTCCACCTCATCTCCCCACCATCCCATCTCAGCTGCCTAAAGTTTTCACCATCAGCATAATTCTCTCCTTAGAACATGTGGAGATCCTTAATGAAGCCAATGGAGATAGATTCACTGCGAGGGGAGAAGATTTGAAGCATTACCAACCACCCTGACAAAGGCAGAACGTCAAGCTAGTGACGCTAAAGAAGCACTTCATGGGAGGCAACCCATGTTTTATATTCTTTTAAAGTAGTTAATAAAGCAAGGTTCATGAATTCCAAATCAACTTTGACATACACTTAAATAAATCCTTGTATGCAACATATAGTGAAGAACAAGTTTGGTGTTCAAGGCACACTAAGAGAACATAAATGCAATTAATATCATGTCACTCTTAGAACCTTGAACAAATCTTTTTACACCACATGGCCACAAACTAAGTTTGGTGTCACCAATGTTGCATACATGGACAGTTAAATAGTCAGTTGGTTTGCATTCATGAATAGCACTTAGTTAGTTAAAAACAAAAATTTTAAAAAGTAGTTATCCCATTTTCTAATTTTGCCGCCAACTTTCAATGTTATTAATTTTATTCCTTTGTCTTGTATAGGAATTAAAGGAAGGATTAAAGAGAAATTGATGGGACAAGTGAAGAAGGAGGGTTCAGCCACTTCAAAAATGGGGACTATACACATGTCTTCAAAGGGAATACATTGGGAAATGTTGCCATGCAACATTGGAAGATTGACACGCTTGGAAACCGAACCAACCCTATCATAAAAGTGATGATTCTTGTGCCTATCCCATGCTAAACCCCATCCGTCCATCATAAGCCTACACCATCAATCCACACCTTTCATTTACTCACCATTTTTCTATATAAGTGGTTCCTAGTCTGTACCTCTTTACATTCCAATTCCCCTTTCTTTGTACTTCTCACTTTCGGAACTCAACACCTCTTACCCCATCGAAAGCACTCTCACCCACTCCCTTAACTACACCCTATCCTAACCCGGCCAAATTCTATCATCGATCCACACCCTTCAACACCTTCACATATCAAAAGTCACTTATGGCATCATCAAGCTCCAAAAGGCGAAAGGGAAAGACACCGGTGGAGAGAATTCCTTTTGATGAAGGAAGGTTCAAGACTGCCTTTCATGAGCTTTAATTCGAACGTATAAAACACAAGAAAGTATTGCCAGAGCTGACATTCCAATTCAACGATGATGAGTGCCCGCAGATTAGAGAAAAGATTGAACAGAGGGGTTGGCAAGAGCTCACGAACCCAGAAACAAAGATAAATGCAAATCTCATTAAGGAGTTTTATGCCCATGTAGCCAGAGAAGACAATACCGAGGCTCCTACCTTCAAAAGCTATGTGAGAGGAACAGAGTTGGATTTCAGTCCCAATGCTATAATGAGGACTCTTCATCTTAGATCACAACCCTCTGATAAGCCAAGTTATCAAGCAAGTTGCTAGCCCCAACCAATCAGGGAAACCACTTAACAATAGTTTAGTTTCTAGTTCATAGTCGTTTTATTAATAAAAGCACATGAGATTCTCTACATGTATTCAATCTGTTGCATTAGGCAAGGAACTAAGTTTGGTGTTCACACACCAAATTAAGTTCAGAAATTCACAAGCATACATGCATGCTAACTATTTCTCAAGTGCTTTGGGAACAAGCAACTTCCAATAACTTTACAGGAATTCAATCAATCTTCTGGAAAAACAGTGCACCATCATCCAAGGAGGCGAAGAAGGATGCAAAAGCTATGGATGATGACAACAAAGGGATAGCTAGAAGTCACCACCAAAAGGTTGTATTGTTACTTGATATGCTTGGAAATGCTCAAATTGGAAGTCTGAATGTCCCCCTGATTAATAGTTACTCTTTAGTTTAAGTCATTTGAATTTAATGTTTGTTTTTTTTCTTTGCTTCTGTCTATGTGTACTGGTCCAAGTTACCTGTTTTCATTTTCATCCTACTTACTTGTATGCTTGCCCTTTGAACTCAATAAAAGAGAATGTTATGAAAGAAACTAGAGTAGGGTTCATATGGTGAAATAAGTCCTCAAGGTTGGTGGTGTGGTAATAGATTGGCTAAGTTGGATCACCTATAAGGTATGAGGGCACTTATGTTTATTAAAGTACATGCTTGAAGCACATTCTATGAGACTAGCCAAATAACAAGATCCTAATAAGAAAAAGAGAAAGAACAATAAGAGTTTGAAAAAGAAAGAAAAATAATAAGAAATAAGGCTAGGCACCAAGGGTTTGAATATTGAGGCATATGTCTGTGGTGCTCCTGTGCAAAGGATATGCTTGGATGACTAAGCTCTCAGGGGTGCCTTATCACTTGGTAACTTGGGTTAACTAACCCGGGATTATCAGCTGAAAGTCCACTATCAAGAGCAACTTTTGCTATAGAACATTTAGAAACCCAAAGAGGTGCTGGACACCAAGGCCTCAAAGAAAGAAAATAACAAACCATGTGCCTGTGGTGTGCATGTATGGGGGAGAGAGACTTGAGGGAGTAAGTCCTTAGGGGTGTTTCAACACCTAGCACCTAGAACCAACTGGTTCGGGAGTGTTGGCTGAAAGCTTACTTTAAAGAGTTGCCCCCTCACAGAGCACTTAGCCTAAGGATGCAATAAACCCTGAGAAAAAAAGGGAGGATCAAAGAATAAGGATCTCATAGGATGCAATCAAGCAAGTATTCAAGAGCATGATAAGGACCTGGAAACCAGTAAAGGAATGAACCTATGTTGCTATGCATGAAACCCCATAAAACAAGAGCTTTACTTCTATAATAAGAACTTGTTTCTCCCGTTCTTTCATTCATCATTCTGATGTTTCAGTACTTGCTTAGGGACAAACAAGCTTTAAGTTTGGTGTTGTGATGTCAAGGCATTTTGGCCAGTTTCACTGACCTTTTCTTTACTGTTTTAGGGTAGTTTCATGCATTTTTCTTAGTAAATAAGCAAGTTTTGGGTAGAAATACACTTACATCTTGATTCAAGCAAACATTGTGAACTTTACATGATTTCATGAGAATTATGCATGAATTGAATGACAAATTGGATAATGCATGATCTCATGACTTGGAATAGAGCTTTGATGCACTTTATTTGCTTAATTTTAGGACAAAGGAAGCAAGGAAGAACCACGTTAGTAGCCACGTTAGTCTAATTAACGTGACCACTAATGTGGAATGGGCATAAGCTTGTGGCATTAATGAGAAAAGTGATCGCCAATAATGCCTTCGAAAGCCATCATAGCCCACGTTAGTTGCCATGTTAGTTACATTAACGTGGGAGCTAACGTGGAAAGAAAGGAGGAGCTCCAACGTTAGTGGTAAAAGTGAACACCACAAACGTTCCAAAAGGCCATACATAAGCCACATTAAGAGCCACGTTAATCTAATTAACGTGAACTCTAACGTG
>NC_029786.2:39191917-39218704 GCF_000816755.2 Arachis ipaensis
ACCACTAACGTTCCAAAAGGCCATACATAAGCCACGTTAAGAGCCACGTTAATCTAATTAACGTAAACTCTAACGTGGGAGGAGGAAGAAATTGCCAACTTTAGTGATACTCACATTTGTCACTAACGTTGGACTAGGCCAACATTGCCCACGTTAGTGGTCACGTTAAGACCACTAACGTGAAAGGTGACGTGGAGCAAGGAGTGATAGGCCAACGTTAGTGACACTCACCTTTGTCACTCACGTTGGAGATGGCAATTACCACCACGTTAGTGGCCACATTAATCTAATTAACATGAACTCTAACATGGGAAGGAGGGGCGTTTGGAGCGTTAGTGACAAAGGTAAGTGTCACTAACGCTCTCGAAGCTTAGGCATGCCCACGTTAAGGGTCACATTAGTTATACTAACGTGAACTCTAACGCGGGGAAAAGAGGCAATTAGCAACGTTATTGGAAAAGGTGAATGCCAATAACGTTTGAGAAGGACCAAGAGGCAACGTTAGTGGTCACGTTAGTGCCACTAACATTGAAGTTAACGTGGATCATTTTTGGTTTGGAACGTTAGTGAAAAAGGTCATCGTCACTAACGTTCTCGAACCCATATTTTCACTTAACGTTAACACCACTAACGTCCTAACTAATGTCCATGCCTAACTCACACTTTTTATGCAAGCAAAGCTGAGCCCACTGAAGATTGTAACTGCTTCAACTCAAGATCGAAGGCCCATATACAAGACTTGAAGAGCCAACAAGAAGATCAAAAGAGTAGTATATATAGGAGTAGTTTTGAACTAGCAGAAAAGCTTTTGGCATTTTGGAGAACTACACTCTGTATATTTTACTTTCTCTGTAATTTCTAGTTTTAATTTCAGAATGCACTTTTCATTTTTGCTTTCCATTCCCAGAGCTATGAACAAATAAACCCCTTTCATTGGGTTAGAGAGCTCTGTTGTAATTTGATGGATCAATAATAGTTTTCATTATTCTTCTTCTTTCTTTTCTCTTGATTTTACTAGAAAGCTTTCAACCTTCATCCAATTGGGTAGTTGTCTTGGAAAAGAAGCTATTCATACTTGGATCTCTTCGGAACCTTGGAAGAGGAATGAAGAGATCATGCTAGAAATGCTTTCTCAAGTAGGACTAAATTGGCGTTGGGATGGATATAGTGACATATAATCCTACCAATACTTTGATTTGGGAATACATGTGGTATAATCAGTGACCATACTTCATCTCTTCTCATGAGAAATTAAATCAAGGAATTGGGCAATTGTTCAAGTTTAGAGAGATTGGGTTGCCAAAGAATTGGAATTCAATCACTTAAGATTGCCAAGGAGATCAATGAATGCATTGATTGAGGAAGAGATGAGAATGAACTTGATCCGGAGAATACAACATCTCCCGAGCCCAATGAATCCCCCATTTCTGATCTTACCCATTCTCTTTATTATCTGCCATTTACGTTTATGCTCATCTTCCCAAATCCCCATTTAAGATTCTGCAATTTACTTTCTGTCATTTACATTCTGCCATTTACTTCCAACAATTACATTTTCTGTTATTTACTTTTCTACCATTTACTTTTCTCCAAATCTCAACTCAATTTCTGCTTAGCTCAACTAGAACATTCCTCTGATTAAAGTTGCTTGACCAATCAATCCCTGTAGGATTCAACCTCACTCTATTGTGAGTTTTTACTTGACGACAATTTGGTATACTTACTGAAGGGAAATTTGTTGAGAGACAAGTTTCCGTGCATCAGATCTTCAACCACTTCTTCCTTTTCTTCGATGACCCTGGGCGTCTCCAATTGCTCCAATGCAAAGCTCGACTCTTCCTCCTTCTCCACCGGATTTTCCAATCTCTCTTTCATGCTTTGCTCATCTTTTAATTTTTCACATGTGGCTACGGAAGCACCTTGAGTGTTCAAACATTGGTAGGCTAAAGTATGTACTACCTTGGTCAAATTAGTCACAAACTCTAGGGTGTTCCTTTGCATATCCGCTTGTCCTTGAAGTAGCAAGGTGAGAGAATCATCTATTGGAGCTTGGGGTGGATAGGAAGTTTCATTATTTTGGAGAAAGTGATCATAATGAGAAGGTGGTTCTTCATAGTAAGGGTATGGAGATGGTGTGCATTGAGGTGGTTCTTGGTGGTAATCTTGATAGGGTCGTGGTGGTTCTAAGGGTTCTTGCTCATAATGGTCATAAGAATATGGTATGGGTGATTGGTCATATGGTGGATATGGATCATAAGAAGATGGTTGGGATGGAAAGGCTTGTGAGTATGGTTGAGGTTTATGTTGAGGATAAGAGTCATAGGCATATGATGGTGTTAATTGATTGTCATAAAAAGGTTCACCATAGCCATTAAATTGACATGCATTAGGATGGTGATTATACCTATAAGTATTCGGAGGTTGTTGCCAATAGGAGTGATCAATTCCTTGAGGCTCCTCCCACCTTGAAGTGTTCCATCCTTGGTACATGTTGTCATTAAAGTCCACATTTCCTACAACATAATGAGAACCAAACTCATAACCAAAGTGAGAATTCATAATAGAAAGACAAAATAAAACTAACGAAATCTAGTAAACAAGCAAATGATAAACCTATTCACATATTCACATATATACAATAACCAATAACATAACACCATTGCAACTCCCCGGCAACGGCTCCATTTTGATGAACTGATTCTTGACGGTTTAGAATTTCACAAATGAAGTCTCATTGCAAAGTGTAGTTTCTAAACCAAACAATAATTCTTTCATACAAAAGATTGTTTGTCACTAAAATAAACCCCTAAATTTATAAACCGATGTATTGGAACCTCGGGTCGTTCTCCCTAGGAATTACAATAAAGTGTCTTGTTATTGGTTATGAGATATTTTGGGGTTTTTGGGATAAGAGACATGAAATGTAAATGGCAATGAAAATAAACTAACAACTAAAAAGGTCTTGGCAAGGTTTGGTGGTCAAGGATCTCTATCCCTATCACTAACCACAACATGAGAATTGGTAAGGATCAATTCCACTAAGTCATCCACTAACTAGTAGTAAAGGAAAGTCAAGTGAGCTATATCAATCCAAGTCCATAAGTCCTAGTTCTCCACCAATTCAATTAGTGAGATCTAGAGTTAATGGCTCCCAATCGTCAATTACTTAGACATTAGTGACTCAACAGTTCCTAAGTTACCTTCCCAAGCCAAGAGCATAAAAATCTATACTAAGATCCAACCAAGCATTTCATCAAACACTTGGAAGGCATAAAAGGAAAGCAAGGTAAACAACAATGGAATCTAACAACAATTATTACAAGGAAGTAATAACAACAATTAAAAGATACACAATTATCATGAATTACCTCAAATTAAATTGAAAGAAAATAGAGTGAACAAGAATAGATCTACAAGCAAAGTAAAAGAAATTATAACAAACAATAGAAGAATGATAAATGTAACAACAAAGAATTCAAGAGTAGAAGAAGATGAAAGCATGAATTAAAACCTAGATCTAAGAACTAAACCTAATCCTACTCCTAATCCTAGAGAGAAATGAAAGCTTCTCTCTTTAAAACTCAAAAAGCCCACAAGCCGGGCTGAAGAGATAAACACATAACTCATAAAGGGTGCAAGGTTTCCCCAGTAGCAACATCAAAAGGCGGAGGAATAATATTCACAGAATAGCGTCCATAGTCCCATCCTCATGATTAAGTATTTCACAATCCAGCTCAGGTTGGGGACGGGTGACCTCAGCTGTAGGAGTTGGAAAAGTCAGAGCAGCAGAAGCTTTGGCTGATAGCGCAGGAGGAGGATCTACATCATCATCATCATCGGGGGCAGGGACAATTTTACCAGCTTCAACAACATTATCTAAACTAAAAAGACTCAAGTCAAGCTCGGGAGCAAGAACTCGAACCTGAGCCTTTAAGTTCTCATATGCGTCAGCCATGCTACCCACCAGATGACTCTAAAGCTCAGCATAATTAGCATGAGCATTCTCTAGACTCTCCCTTGCCTCCAACAACTCGCCATAAGTACGAACATAGCTCTCCTTATGCTGCAACGCCGTCTCCTCCGACACCTTGGCAGAAGCCACAGCGGCAGTAGCTCCAGCTTTCTCCTTTTCCAGATCCAGCTTCATCTTAAAAACTCTAGCGTCCAGCTCGTCCTTCAGACCCTTGATCCGATCATACTCCGACTTGGCTTCCAGCATAAACTCCTTCGTCGCATGGATGGGAGAGTCTTGGATCGAGCGAAACAAAGCCGCACCCATGTGCGCCATCCGAACACTACTTCTGGTGATAAAATTCAGGTGGTGCAGGATGGACACATGATGCCAGGGCATTTTGGCCAGTTTCACTGACCTTTTTTTCACTGTTTTAGGCTAGTTTCATGCATTTTCTTAGTTAATAAGCAAGTTTTGGGTAGATAATCACTTACATCTTGATTCAAGCATTGTGAATTTTACATGATTTTATGAGAATTATGCATGAATTGAATGACAAAATGGATGATGCATGATCTCATGAGTTAGAACCTAGCTTTGATGCACTTTACTTGCTTGATTTCAGGACAAAGGAAGCAAGGAAGATGCCACGTTAATAGCCACGTTAGTCTAACTAACGTGACCATTAACGTGGAATGGAGGCTAGCTTGCAACGTTAATAAGAAAAGTGAAAACCAATAACGCCTTCATGAGCCATCATAGCCCACGTTAGTGTCCACGTTAACTACATTAACGTGAACTCTAACGTGGGAGGAGCAAGGATGAGCCAACGTTAGTGACACTCACCTTTGTTACTAACGTTGTACCAAGCCACTATTAGCCACGTTAGTTGCCACGTTAATTACATTAACGTGGAAGCTAACATGGAGGAAAGAAATGATGAGCCAACGTTAGTGACACTCACCTTTGTCACTAACATTAGACCAAGCTACTATTAGCCACGTTAGTTGCCACGATAATTACATTAACGTGGAAGCTAACATGAAGGAAAGAAATGATGAGCCAACGTTA
The DNA here is from genome assembly GCF_000816755.2 of Arachis ipaensis. NCBI lineage: Eukaryota > Viridiplantae > Streptophyta > Magnoliopsida > Fabales > Fabaceae > Arachis > Arachis ipaensis. Next base: position 39,196,941 of record NC_029786.2, read on the forward strand.
GTGACACTCAACCTTGTCACTAACGTTGGAGATGGCAATCACCACCACGTTAGTGGTCACGTTAATACAATTAATGTGAGGCACTAACGTGGGAAGGGGCATTTGGAGCGTTAGTGATGAGCGGATAATTTATGCGCTTTTTGGCATTATTTTTAGTATGTTTTTAGTAGAATCTAGTTACTTTTAGGGATGTTTTCATTAGTTTTTATGTTAAATTCACATTTCTGGACTTTACTATGAGTTTGTGTGTTTTTCTATGATTTCAGGTATTTTCTGGCTGAAATTGAGGGACTTGAGCAAAAATCAGATTCAGAGGTTGAAGAAGGACTGCTGATGCTGTTGGATTCTAACCTCCCTGCACCCAAAATGGATTTTCTGGAGCTACAGAACTCAAAATGGCGCGCTTCCAATTGCGTTGGAAAGTAGACATCCAGGGCTTTCCAGCAATATATAATAGTCCATACTTTGCCCAAGTTTAGAGGACGCAAACTGGCGTTCAACGCCAGCTCTTTGCCCAATTCTGGCGTCCAGCGCCAGAAACAAGTTGCAAAGTGGAGTTCAACGCCCAAACTGGCACAAAAGCTGGCGTTCAACAACAAGAATGACCTCTCCACGTGTAGACTTCAAGCTCAGCCCAAGCACACACCAAGTGGGCCCCAGAAGTGGATTTATGCATCAATTACTTACTTTTGTAAACCCTAGTAGCTAGTTTATTATAAATAGGACCTTTTACTATTGTATTAGACATCTTGGAAACATCTTTGGATTATCTTTTGATCTATTGATCACGTTTGGGGGCTGGCCATTCGGCCATGCCTGGTCCTTCATTACTTATGTATTTTCAACGGTAGAGTTTCTGCACTCCATAGATTAAGGTGTGGAGCTCTGCTGTTTCTCAAAGATTAATGCAAAGTACTACTGTTTTCTATTCAATTCATCTTATTTCGCTTCTAAAATATTCATTCGCACTTCAACCTGAATGTGATGAACGTGACAATCATCATCATTCCCTATGAACACGTGCCTGACAACCACTTCCGTTCTACATTAGATTGAATGAGTATCTCTTAGATCTCTTAATCAGAATCTTCGTGACAAAGGTAAGTGTCATCAACGCTCTCGAAGCTGAGGCATGCCCACGTTAAGGGTAACGTTAGCTAGACTAACGTGGACTCTAACGTAGGGAGGAAGGGCGAAAAGCAAACGTTATTGGAAAAGGTGAATGCCAATAACGTTTGCGAAGGACCAAGAGGCAATGTTAACGGTCACGTTAGTGCCACTAACGTTGAAGTTAACGTGGACCATTTTCTGTTAGGAACGTTAGTGAAAAAGGTGATCGTCACTAACGTTCTCGAACCCATATTTTCACTTAACGTTAACACCACTAACGTCCTAACTAACGTCCATGCCTAACTCACACTTTTTCTGCAAGCAAAGCTAAGCCCACTGAAGATGATAACTGCTTTAACTCAAAGATCCAAAGGCCCATATCCAAGACTTGAAGAGCCAACTAGAAGATCAAAAGAGTAGTATATATAGGAGTAGTTTTGAACTAGTAGAGATGCTTTTGGCATTTTGGAGAACTACTCTCTATAAAATTTTACATTCTTTGCAACTTCTAGTTTTACTTTTAGAATGTATTTCCCATCAATGCTTTCCATTCCCAGAGCTATGAGCAACTAAACCCCTTTCATTGGGTTAGAGAGCTCTGTTGTAATTTGATGGATCAATAATAGTTTTCATTATTCTTCTTCTTTCTTTTCTCTTGATTTTACTAGAAAGCTTTCAATCTTCATCCTATTGGGTAGTTGTCTTGGAAAAGAAGCTATTCATACTTGGATCTCTTCGGACCTTGGAAGAGGAATGAAGAGATCATGCCAGAAATGCTTTCTCATGTTGGACCAAATTGGGGTTTGGATGGATATGGTGACATATAATCCTACCAACACTTTGATTTGGGAATACATGTGGTATAATCAGTGACCATACTTCATCTCTTCTCATGAGTAATTAGACCAAGGATGTAACGACCCAACTCCCAGTATGCCATGGTCATACAAGAAGCTAAGTGTTACCAACTTGTTCTTCCTAATTATTAACTATTACTTAATATATGAGACTATTCCTTGTTAGAACGTTGCCAATTTTACGAGTAACTTTTTTTTATTTGCTACGGATGATAATGTAAAATAAACAAGCATACATTGAGAGCAATAAAAGCAAGCGTAGAGAAATATAGAAATATAGCAGATAATATACATCATATACACTATAACAAAACATGTAGTGTTTACACAAGATCAAGTCAGTTTACATCCTCGTCAACCTACGTAGCTAATATATACACGACACTCCCAGGGCCTGGCCTATCCAAAAAGCCGCTAAACTGGCGCCCAGGATAGCCTAACCACTATATAGCTCCTAGCTCTCGGGTGTACTAACACAAGTAAGAGACTATCTAATAGATAATGTAAGACTAGAGTGTCATCAAAAGAATGCCTCTACTGCTGTTAAACTATATCTACACGTGGCCGTTTGAAAGATCGTCATGAGGCTCACCCATCTCCTCATCCTGCTCTATCTCTATCTCAAGATCCTCCTCCTCCTCATCGTCCGCAGCTACAGTTATATCCTAAGATCCACCAGAAACTCTGCTGTCACTATGTACAAAACCATTCGCGAGTACAGGTCTGTTCGCGAAAATAGGAGCTACCCCATCGTCTGGTAGTGCCGGCTCATCAGGCTATGGAAAGTCTTGGATCGGCTCAGGGGAAAAGTCCCACTCTGGTGGAATCACAGGTACGTAGTCACCAGCTAACTCGAGCTCATCAGGAATGTTAGGCTCAGGTGCTGCGTCGTTCAAGGGTTGAACTGGTATAGGGTGTCCGGGATCATCAAGAAAAGGATGTATAGGTGTGTCAGGATGTAACCAGGATAAGGGAAAGTCGTAAGGAGCATCGGGGTCAAAATGCGGGCTAGACAGAGGATGTTGAAAAGCTTGATTAGGTAACGCATATCGTATAATACGAGGCTCCAATCCCATGATGAAGTAACTGTGATGTATTGGATCCTCGTAGACATAGAGGTCCTCAAACTCATAGAATATCACGCCCGTTTCCATCTGAAGGGGAGGAAAAGAGAGAAGGGGATAAGAACTGGGGAGTTCTTAGTAGGGTTGGGGTTATTAGTTAAGTTCATTAATTCCGTGTTGTTTAGCAGATAAATAGCAGAATACCAAGAAGCAGTGAACAGAAGAAGCAGATAACTAGAGAAAACAGAGAAAATAGAAAGCAAAACACAAACAAGAGTATACAAGAAAACAAAACACAGACACAATGAATATAATACAAACAAAGAAAGCATACATTCAAACAACAACGATAACAGAGTAAATGTGCAACCAAGTATGATGCATGTCTAGCCCTAGTGAATGTAATAAGCTCATTTGTCAGTTTCTACCCGCTCCCGACGTAACCCGAAGCAACTGAAACAGGTATGGTTTTCCAGTCAGCATAGGTACAGTTCTCACTAACTGACGTATGGGTCATATCCTCTGTAAGCAAACTCTGCCTTACAGGTGGCGGCATTCTAGCCGTGTATGAAATCATGTCCTCTGTAAGCAATACTTGCGTTACAGGTGCGGCATTCTAGCCGTGTATGAATTAATATCCTCTGCAAGTGATCCCAGGTTATCAGTTGCAGGTATAGCTCTCAATAGCTGTGTAGCACTAGAAAACGTTCTGTGGTCGTACCACTCTCTATCTGACTGCCTTCACGCAGCAGATCATCACATAATCATTCTCATTACCATCATTCATTATCATTCTCATTATTTATCATCACTTTATGCAGTACCTCTTTCTTTCTCTGTTCAATCATACTATACAAACTTTACATCTTTCACTTTTACAATATCTTGGCTCAAACCATTTCTCTTTATCATATTACTCTTTTCTCTTTGTATTTCTTTACTCTGTTCTGGTTTCTCTTTTCTCTGTATCTCTTTACTCTACTCTGGTTACTCTGTTCTCTGTATCTCTTTACTTTTCTCTGATTACTCTTTCTGCTGTATCTATATCACTTTTTTTTTCTTTATCTCTTTACTTTACTCTAGTTACTCTGTTCTCTGTGTTACTTTATTCTGCTCTGATTTCTCTGCTTAACGTATGTATTTAAAGCTTATGTAAATTTCGGTATGAATAGTTAGCCTATCCCAAGTATAGGTTCATTAAGTCTATACTGAAACAGTTTAACTTTTCATATATTACCTAATCCTAGTCACAACTCAAGGACTAACTATGTTGCCCTGATTTTTTAGCTAGTCTCTGTCTATTTTTCTGTCATTAAAATTTTTACAGACTTTTTCTTCGATTTTAATCTTTTCTTCAACTTTTAATCTTTTGTTTATCTTTGCCACACTAATATGTTCTTACCACTCCCTAAGTGTTTTATGAAGGTAATTATGAGATTCTGTGCTTAAAGTTGTCTTTCTAAAGCTTTTACAGAAAACTGCCTTTTCCGTATTATTTTATTATTTTTATTAAAATATTATTTTTAATTAAATATTATTATTTAATATTTTATTATTATTTATTATTTTATCATTAATTTTCGAAAATTACTTTACCTTTTACTTTTAACCTTTAAAATTTACTTTTTACCACCCGTAACTTTTAATATTTCTACTTTAACCACCCTAACTTTCAGAAATTACTAAATAACCCCTTAAACACCAAAATTTTTACTTCCTTGCCCTTTTAAGGATCTAAACCCTGTTCTTCATTGTTCTTCATCACACTCAAAGTGTTCTTCATGTTCTTCATCACACTCAAAGTGTTCTTCATGTTCTTCATAAATTCTTCAGATTCTTTCTCTGTTTTTACCCGTTTTTCAGTCTTTTCAGCAACCAATTTTTGCTATAATTCATAATAAATTAGCAAACAATAAAATCCCATATTTTCTACATGATTTCAACACAAATTGAACCTCAATTTAAGCTTAGGGTTTCATTTTTCCAGCAGCCCCAAGAACATGAACTTTAAAGCTTGAATTTCATCAAATTTCATCAAAATTTCACCAAATTTTCACCAAGAATCAATCATATATGCAACCAATTTTTAGCACAGACAAATCATACAACATTCACACAAATCAAACACAAATAATCAAGATTAATTTCGTGACACCTTACCTGGTTTTGCTGCTCCTAATTCAGTTAGACTTTCAGGTGGTCCTTAAGCACTTTTTCCTGCTAAATCACATCAAGAACAACTTTAAATCCAAAAATCCTCAACTAACCAAATCTCACTAAGCATGTTAGGAAGTGATTTCTAACCTTAGACTTGCTGGAAGTTCACATTTCTTGTCCCTCAAGTCAATTTAAGCATGATTTCTAAGGAAGAACATCAAGAAAACACATGTTTAAACATGTTTCCTTGAAACCGAATCAAAAGAGAGATGGTGCAGCCAACTCACCTTGATTCCAGCCTTGATAAGTCATATGATCATGTAGAGAAAGAAGAGAGGATCATTTTAGTCAGATTGGAATTTTGATTTGAGTTTTAGTTCAGCAGAAATCAAGCTTTGAAGATTTGGAACTAAGAACTTTTCTCTCTTTTTCTCTCTTCCTATTTTCGGCCACAAAGTGAAAATGAGCCAGCCTTGGGGGTTTTGGGGGTGTAGGGTGAGTTGTGATTGGTTGGCTTGGAGGTGGATTAAAATAATATTAAAATATCTCAGGTGTATAACAACTAAAACTAGATGTATCGGAACACTTGTAAAAACATCTCTAAAAATTATTTTCTGAGCTACTAGCATAAATGACACTAGTAAAATATTTATTATGAGAATAAAACATGTATAATGAGGCCTTAGCATTGCTAAAGTCATCAGAGAGTGCTGGTGCTAAGCTGCACCAGTAAACTGTGAACCCGGTTAAACCGATTTTTTGTTTTTAACTAAAACTGACCAGGCAACCTTATAATATCATTCAAGAAGCTTCTAATACTAATATAATGATAATATCATCCTATTATCTCTCTTCTCTCATAAATCGAATCCGGTTTGTCAAACTGAGACTATTTACGAAAAACCGAATCAAAACTCCTAACCAATACAGTGCAAAAACTAGGTCCTTCGTGACCGCGTTATCGAGCTTGCCTCGGAAAAGGTTCTAACTTAAAGATAACATAATGACAATGAGGATTGAGATACTTGATGATATATTCAAGGTTCTCCCCTTACTGATCCTCCGGAGAAATCCGTACTTTCAGAAAAGATCTCGCGTACTCGAAAACTGGGGTTGTTACATTCTACCCTCCTAAAAGAGAATTTTGCCTTCAAAATTTCAGTTACCTGAGAATAGATGCGGGTAATCATCTTTCATCTTATCTTCCCGTTCCCAAGAGTGTTCTTCTTCTGCTTTTTGTCCCCAAGCTACTTTGACTAAGCGAACAGTTTTTCCTCTTAGCTGCTTATCACTTCTTTCTACGATCCGAACTGGTGATGCTTGATATGTCAAATCGTTTCATAACTGTACTGTCTCTGGTTGTAAAATGTGACTCTCGTCGGGAATATATTTCTTAAGTTGTGAGACATGAAAAACATCATGAAGGTTTGACAGATATGGAGGAATGGCTACTTGATAAGCTACTAGACCGACTCTTTTAAGTATTTGGAAAGGTCCTATGTATCGAGGGTTAAGCTTTTTAGTCTTAAGGGCTCTACCTATTCCAGTAGTCGGGGTTACTTTAAGAAAGACATGGTCTCTCTCACTAAACTCTAAGGGTCTATGTCTATTATCGGCATAGCTCTTTTGATGGCTTTATGCTGTCTGGATCTTCTGACGAATCCCTTTTATATTCTAAGTAGTTTCTTGCACTAAGTCTGGACCTAAGACACTAGCTTCTCCATAATTATTCTAACACAATGGTGTCTGACATCTCCTTCCGTAGAGAGCTTCATAAGGTGCCATCCTGATACTTTGTTGGTAACTGTTGTTGTAGACGAACTCGACCAACGGCAAATATTTATCCCAACTAACTTGGTTACCCATCACACAAGATCTTAGCATGTCTTCTAATGTCTGGATTGTTCGCTATGATTGTCCGTCTGTTTGAGGATGGTATGCTGTACTCATGTGCAATTCTGTTCCCAACGCTTTCTGGAAAGCTCCCCAGAATCTAGAAGTAAATCTCGGATCTCGATCTGAAACAATTGACGAAGGTATCCCGTGCAATCGTATGATTTCTTGAATATATATCCGTGCCAGCCTTTCTAAAGTATAATCAACTCGAATCAGAAGGAAGTGCGCTGACTTTGTCAACCTGTCCCTAATTACCCAAATGGCATCGTGTCCTGTTGAGGTCCTTGGCAATCCCGTGACAAAATCCATAGTGATCTGCTCCCATTTCCATTGTGGTATTTCTAAGGGTTGCAAGGTTCCTGACAGTTTCTGGTGTTCCACCTTCACCTTCTGGCATAAATCGAGTCCGATTTGTCAAACTGAGACTATTTATGAAAAACCGAATCAAAACTCCTAATCGATACAGTTCAAAAACTAGGTCCTTCGTGACCGCGTTATCGAGCTTGCCTCGGAAAAGTTTCTAACTTAAAGATAACATAATGACAATGAGGATTGAGATACTTGATGATATATTCAAGGTTCTCCCCATACTGATCCTCCGGAGAAATCTGTACTTTCAGAAAAGATCTCGCGTACTAAAAAACCAGGGTTGTTACAAAGAAATTGGCTATTGATTAAGATTTGAGAGATTGGGTTACCAAGGAATTGGAATTTAATCACTTAAGATTGCCAAGGAGATCAATGAATGCATTGATTGAGGAAGAGATGAAAATGAACTTGATCCGAAGAATACAACATCTCCTGAGCCCAATGAACTCCCCATTTCTGATCTTACCCATTCTTTTTATCATTTGCCATTTACTTTTATGCTCATATTCCCAATTACCCATTTAAGATTCTGCAATTTATTTTCCGCCATTTACATTTTGCTCTTTATTTCTAGCATTTTCATTTTCTGCTATTTACTTTCCCGCCATTTAATTTCCTGCAATTCTCAACTCAAATTCTGCTTAGCTCAACTAGAACATTCCTCTAATTAAAGTTGCTTGACCAATCAATCCCTGTGGGATTCGACCTCACTCTATTGTGAGTTTTTACTTGACGATAATTCGGTATACTTGTCGAGGGAGATTTGTTGAAAGACAAGTTTCCATGCATCAAGTTTATGGCGCCGTTGCTGGGGAATGATTTTGTATCAACAATGATTAAATTGGTGGATAACTAGATTGAGCATTTTTCTTTTGTTTGATTTAATTTCTGTTTGAGTGATTTACTTTCAGTTTTAGTTATTTTCTTCCCTTTACCCCTTACCCGTTTGTGGTGTTATCTTCATTTTTTTACAATTCAGTTCACTGACTGAAAGAACCGAAGATTGATGGTTTAGAAGTCATGGTAAATACTCGTTGCAAGTATAGTTACTAAACCAAGCAATCAACCTTTCTTACAAACGTTTTGGTTGTCACAAGTAACAAACCCCTTAAAACTGATAACCGAGTATTTAACCTCGGGTCGTATTCTCAAGGAACTGCAGGGAAGTATGTTCTTATTATTGGTTATGGAGATTGTAAAATCGGGGTTTCAAGAATGAGGAACGAGTAATTTAATGACAAGTAAATTAAATTGCAATTGAAAATAGATAAATACTGTAAAGAAAACTCTTGGTAAGGTATGAGAAATTAGAGGTTCTATCCTAGCTATCCTTATCAATGATGATGATGGTTGAATCCTAATTCTACTTTGTTAACCTTTACTAAGATAAAGGAAGGTCAAGGGATTAATTGGTTTGATCTTCGAATCCTATTTATTTCCTAAGAAAAGATTGGGATTATGGAAGTTCAATGCAATTAACAAAGATAACAATTATCAATTATGCTGTTGAATTGGATAACTCTTGAGTTACTGATTTATTAACCAAGACCAAAAGGAGAAAAATAAATCTACTTGGAATAAAAATGTCTTCAGAGTAAAAATAACAATAGCATGAATAAGAGTAATCAATATTAAACTAAAATACCTCAAATAACATTAATAAAAGAGTAATCTGTAACATGAAAGGATTCATAAAGTAGCTTGCAAAAGTAAACAAAAGGAATATTGAACCTGATCAAAAGAGATAATCCTGAAAGTGAATAAAAATCCTAAATCTAAATCCTAATCCTATAATATACATATACCATATATACTTTTAAATTCATGCCTAGCTACCCATAATTCTCACTTTTGTATAATTCCCAAACTCATGTACCAAATTTTCTTTAATTTTTATCACATGTGCATTGATCTTTTATTAAACTTAATATTGGGGTAATTTTGTCCCCTTATTTATTTACTTATATTATATATATTTTTTTCTTTTTCTCTTTTTTTCTCTTTTTTTTTAAAGCTGAAAAATAAATATAACTTATCAATGCACATGAATTTTTAATTTTTCTGGTCTCACATGAGTAGGTACCCAAATTCCCAATATTTTATCAAAGTAAAAACTTAACACATTCCCTTATGAACCCATGTTCCCATAATTTTCCCACACTTAATTGATACACGATCTCTATCTTAAGCTAACCAAAGATTCAATTGGGATATTTAATTGTTTTTCTGCTTAAGGCTAGTGATGTGGTTATAGAACAGAATAAATGGGGATAAAAAGGCTCAAGGTGGCTAACAAGGGTGATGTAAAAGGTAGGCTTATTTGGGATAAGTGAGCTAATAACAAGTAATGGCCTCAATCATATGCAAGCATGTAAATACACTAAATAATGGACATATAGAATGAAACAAAGCAAAGATTGCAATTATAGAGAAGAAAACACACAAGAATAAAAATTTATGGTTAAATAATGTAACCATGTAAATAAGCTCAAAATCTCACAGGTTGTGTGTTCCTTGGCTTAAAAACCATGTTCCAAATACAACTTCAAACAAGTTTTAACATAAAAATTTTTCAATTAGTGAAATACTCTAAAAATTTCTTGGAAAAGAAAATATTACTTCAACCAAGTAGTAACTGAATGCATAAAATCAAATAAATATGCAATCAAACATGCAAATGCAACAACTAACAAGGAAAATGAAATATTGGTGTTGATAAGAAAATACTAACCCATGGAGATCGGTATCGACCTCCCCATACTTAAAGATTGCACTGTCCTCGGTGCATGCTGAGATGTGCAGGTGGACGGGTTGTTCCAACTGATGCTTTTCTTCAAGGATTGTGCAGATGGACTTGTTTGTCTTCCCTTTTAGGAGTTTTCCCTTTCTTTTTCCATCTTCGGTGGCCAGCCTGAAAGAAGAGAAAAAGAAGAAAAGTAACCCAAAAGATAGAAAATAAATAAAATATGGGTGTTAATGCCAAATGATAAGGGTCTCATTTACATTGAAGCTTCAACATGTATGTGAGAAAACAATAGAAGCCATGGCATACCAGTGGTGCAGAATATGCAACCAAGGGAAGGAGTGTGGGTAAAATATCAATATAAGTTCATGTCAATGCAAAAAGGAATACAAATATCATAAAAGAATAGCATTGATTTAAATAATATTACCCAACAGTGTAAACAAGTCACAAAGCACCAAGATAATACCAGAAAAGATATAATAGTTGAATAAGAACATTTGAACACCAATAATTTTAGAAAAGAAAATAAAAATATGCACAAAATTAAAATGCAATGAATGAAAGTATGCAAATAAATAAAATAAAATAAAAGATAAGAGGAATGAGAAGAGTAAGAAAGAAAGAAGAAAGAAGAAAAGTTAGAAAAAATTAGGATTGGGGAAGAAAAGAGAAGATATTTGGCAAATTAGGATAAGCTGTGTGGCGCAATCGACGCGGACGCGTGGGGCACGCGGTCGCGTGACTTGCACTTATAAGGATTGACGCGATCGCATCGGTCACGCGGTCGCGTGACACAGTTTATGCTACTGGCGCGAGGGCAGCCTCGCGCTCGCACAACTCTCTATTCAAAATTATATTAGTGCCAAATTTTAAGTGACGCGATCGCATGGTGCATGCGATCGCGTGAGTGGGCTTTAAAGGAATATTACGCGGTCGCGTGGGTCACGCGCCCGCGTGGGAAGGATTATGCGTTCAACAGCAATCCAGCACCACTCTCGTACAACTTTTGGGTGTGCACCACTTTGACGTCGAAATCTTGGTCACGCGGCCACGTGGGGCACGCGGTCGCGTGGGAGGCCATTATTCCCATATGACGCGGTCGCATCAGCGATGCGGTCGCGTGGGACGATTTATGCCATTGGCACGCCTCCAGCCACGCTCTCGCGTGACTTTCTGTTCGTTTTCTTTTCTTCCCATTGCACTGGTGACGCAGACGCATTAGCGACGCTGCCGTGTCGCGTGCGTGCTTTTTTTTTTTATACATATGCATGAAAAGTGCAGAATGAAATGATTAATATGAGTGAGATGCAAAATTCCAGGTTCAATATAATAAAATAAAATAAAACTTGAAAACAAATAAAACTAAATAAAAATTAAAAAGAAACGATCATACCATGGTGGGTTGTCTCCCACCTAGCACTTTTAGTTAAAGTCCTTAAGTTGGACATTGGAGGAGCTTCCTGTTATGGCGGCTTATGCTTAAATTCATCCAAAAATCTCCACAATTGCTTGGAATGCCAATAGCCTCCGGGGTCCCAAACTAGGCATGTAAAGCTTCTGAGCAGCTTTAAATAGAGTCTCAGGCTCCCGGGGTGATGAATATCAGAATATTTTCCAGGATCCCAAGCCTTGTTTTTAAATCCACCTCCGTCTTGATCTCCATGTTTCCATCTGGGCGGTTTAAAAAGTAAATTCTCACCATGGTGACCAAACGTTTTCCGAGATCCATTCGATTGATTTTGATGCCAATCCGTGCACTTCGAGTTGAAGCATGGAACCTTATTGAACCTTGTGCACCAGCTCTGAGCACGAGCCATTTCCCTCCTACTCTTAAAGCCGCAGAGAGCTCTAAGCTGGCCATCTGTTTCAAGTAAACCATATTCAAGTGAATAAGTAAAGTTAAAAGTTAAGGATTGTACCCACTTGAAGCTTGTATTGGGTGGTAATGGTCTTGGAGAAGGTGTTCCTGGTGGTTCTGTAAGTTCTGCTCCTTGGTAATCTTCTGTGAATTTCTCCACTTCTTTGCAAGGGTTTTCAAACGCATCATCACTGTGGTCAAAGTCTTCTATGTCTTCCTCATCACTTGAGTCATAGATTGGAGATTGAGAGAAATCTACCTCTGCATCATCCTTGTATTCATTTGGGGAAGATTCGTCGATCTCAGAGAACTCACTTGCAGATGCAAGCTCATTACTAAGAGAACTTGACTTGTGACTATCATCATCAAGAGAATTTGCTTCTTGGATTATTCCGTCTGATTCTTCATAAACGACTTGCCTTGGGGATTGTGCGCTATCCTCCTTAGCATTAACTATAATGTCCTTGACGGATTTCTCCTCAGCTTTGGATTCCCATGGAGGTTCTGCGTCTCCTAGATCTTCAACCAACTCTTCTTCTTGTACAATGACAGCTTCTTCTACTTGTTCTAGTACGAATTCATGCTCTGTCTTGTCCACTGGGGTTTCTAGTGTCTGCTTCATGCTACGCTCTTCATTAGATTGTCCACATGGGGCTGTGGTTGGTCCTTGAATGTTCGCGCGTCTAGAAGCTAATTGAATTACTGCTTGCTCCAGTTGTCAAATGGTTGTTTGAAGTTTATTTACTGTTGCCTTGAGGCGAACCTCTGATTCTCTGGGTGACGGATTTGGACATAAAACATAGGGAACTGGTGGTGCTTGGGGGTGATTGGATTGGAACTGAGGTAGGAAAGGATCATACGGTGGCGAATGGTGAAGAGAAGCTTGTGAGTGTGGTGGTTCGAGGTTATGTTGAGAGGATGGTCTACAGGCGCGGGGTGGGGCTTGTTGGTAGTTACAAGGTTGTCCACCATATTTATCAGCTGGGTATGCATTGTAGAATGGTCGTTGTCCATGATATCTTGGAGGGTGTTGTTGCCTAAAGGGTTGATTAGATCCTCTTGACTCCATCCATCCTTGATTGGTTTGACCTTGATGCACATTCCTACTGTAACTTCTATTTCCTTCAACAAAATTAGAACCAAACTCAAAGCGAGAGAGATGGGTGAGAGTTCATAGTAGTAAACAAAATTAAAAAGGAAAAACAGAAATAAATAAACAAGCAAAAGAAAAATATTTACAATAACCAATAATAAGGCACACGTTAGCAGTTTCCCGGCAACGGCGCCATTTTGAAAGAACCGAAGATTGCTGGTTTAGAAGTCATGGTAAATACTCGTTGCAAGTATAGTTACTAAACCAAGCAATCAACCTTTATTACAAACGTTTTAGTTATCACAAGTAACAAACCCCTTAAAACTGATAACCGAGTATTTAACCTCGGGTCGTCTTCTCAAGGAACTACAGGGAAGTATGTTCTTATTATTAGTTATGGAGATTGTAAAATTGGGGTTTCAAGAATGAGGAACGAGTAATTTAATGACAAGTAAATTAAATTACAATTGAAAATAGATAAATACTGTAAAGCAAACTCTTGGTAAGGTATGAGAAATTAGAGGTTCTATCCTAGCTATCCTTATCAATGATGATGATGGTTGAATCCTAATTCCACTTTGTTAACCTTTACTAAGATAAAGGAAGGTCAAGGGATTAATTGGTTTGATCTTCGAATCCTATTTATTTCCTAAGAAAAGATTGGGATTATGGAAGTTCAATGCAATTAACAAAGATAACAATTATCAATTATGCTGTTGAATTGCATAACTCCTAAGTTATTGATTTCTTAACCAAGACCAAAAGGAGAAAAATAAATCTACTTGGAATAAAAATGTCTTCAGAGTAAAAACAACAATAGCATAAATAAAAGAAATCAATATTAAACTGAAATACCTCAAACAACATTAATAAAAGAGTAATCTGTAACATGAAAGGATTCATAAAGTAGCGTGCAAAAGTAAATAAAAGGAATATTGAACCTGATCAAAAGAGATAATCCTGAAAGTGAATAAAAATCCTAAATCTAAATCCTAATCCTAAAGAGAGAGAGAATCTCTCTCTAAACTAAATCTAATTCATGGAAAGTGGGAATTGGCGAGCTCTCTATAAATAGATGCAATCCCCCACTTTATAGCCTCTAATCTGTGTTTTCTGGGCCGCGAACTGGGTCGAAAACAACCCGGAAATTGCTAGAGAAGAATTCAAACACGCTGATTTCCGTCACTGCGACGCGGCCGCATGGAGCACGCGGTCGCGTCACCTAGCGTCAGAGCAACTATGGCATATTATGTATCAAATCGAAGCCCCGGACGTTAGCTTTCCAACGCAACTGGAACTGCATCATTTGGATCTTTGTAGCTAAAGTTATAGCCGTTTGAGTGCGAAGAGGTCAGGCTGGATAGCTTAGCAGTTTCTCCAACTTCTTGTATTCCTTCCACTTTTGCATGCTTCCTTTCCATCCTCTGAGCCATTCCTGCCCTATAATCTCTGAAAACACTTAACACACATATCAAGGCATCTAATGGTAATAAGAGAGGATTAATAATAAGCAAATATAAGATCAAAGAAGCCTGTTTTCAATCATAGCACAAAACCAGGAAGGAAAATGTAAAACATGCAAATAGTATAAATAAGTGGGTAAAGAGTCGATAAAAACCACTCAATTGAGTACAAGATAAACCATAAAATAGTGGTTTATCACTGACCCACTAACTGTTTGATATATTGCATCACTCACACTAACAGCATTTCTTACAAGAAACTCTCTGCATTTGTTTTCTCTCTTGCTTGTGCCTTGTTCGTTGTATGACAGGTAGAAGAAGCGGGGCTTCAACTTCCTTTGATTCTGAACCTGAGAGGACCTTCCTTAGATTAAGAAGGGAAGCAAGAGGAAGGAGAGTTGTTGGTGCTACGGAAGAGGAGGAGTATTTTGAACAAAACATAGATGAGAATATGGAGAACCATCATGAAGAAGAGGCTCACAACCATGGCAGAGAAGGTCCAGTGCATCATGCTGGACAAGAGAGAAGAGTTTTGGGCTCTTATATAAATCCAAACCCAGGAAACTATGGAAGTAGCATCCAAAAGCCAACCATACATGCCAATAACTTTGAACTAAAGCCACAGCTCATCACCCTTGTTCAGAACAAATGTTCATTCGGAGGAAGTGTCCAAGAAGACCCCAATCAACATCTAACCACATTCCTAAGGATATGTGATACTATGAAGTCTAATGGTGTTCATCCTGACACCTATAGATTGCTTTTGTTCCCCTTTTCACTCAAGGACAAAGCATCTAAATGGCTGGAATCTTTCCCGGAGGAGAGTTTAACAACCTGGGAAGATGTGGTGAACAAATTCTTGGCGAGATTCTATCCTCCTCAAAGAATCAACAGGTTGAGAGCTGAGGTACAAACCTTCAGGCAACAAGATGGTAAAACTCTATATGAAGCATGGGAGAGGTTTAAGGACTTGACAAGAAGGTGCCTGCCAGATATGTTCAATGAATGGGTGCAGTTACACATTTTCTATGAAGGTCTTTCTTATGAATCAAAGAAGGCAGTAGACCACTCATCTGGGGGTCTCTGAACAAGAAAAAGACCATTGAAGAAGCCATAGATGTCAATGACTACTTCTATGCTTCTGAAAGAGGCAATACTAGAGGAGTGATGGAGCTAAACAATGTGGACACACTATTGGCCCAAAACAAGATGATCACCAAGCAGCTGGCTGACCTTACCAAGAAGATAGAAAGGAACCAAGTAGCAGCAATCACCACCTCATCAGCAACCCAAGAAGGAGTAAATGCAGAGGCAGAGAGTGATCAGGAACAAGCCAACTACATTGGAAACTCACCTAGGCAAAACCATGATCCATACTCCAAAACTTATAATCCTGGTTGGAGGAACCACCCAAACTTTGGGTGGGGAAATCAACAAGATCAAGGCCAAGAACAGAGACGTCACAACCCCAACAACAATGCAGCTCACCAACATTCCACACAGAGATCATATCAGCACCCACCTAACAATACCTCTCAACATCCATATCAAAACCAAAGTGGCCCTTCTCACCCCTCCAACCCCAACTCACCATCAACCGAAGATAGACTCTCAAGGATTGAGACTCTACTTGAAGGCACATGTAAGGAACTCCAAGATAACAAGGTGTTCAAGGAGGAGGTGCGAGCCAATATCAAAAACCAGGGAGACACCATCAAGAGGCTAGAATTTCAAGTGGGATACCTCTCTGAGAAGATTCCCAAACCTACTGACAGCTTCCCAAGTGACACAGAGAAAAATCCGAGAGGTGAAGCAAAGAAAGTAAGATGGGAAGAATGCAAGATGGTCACTATAAGTGATAAGGAGACTGAGGAAGAGCTGAACAAACCCTTCGAACACTCTGGAGATACTCTAGCAGAGAAGCAGGAAGAGGGTCACCAAGAAACCAAACTTACACAGAAGGAGATACTGAAACTCTATGCACCTTTTCCCCAAAGACTCAAGGGTGGTGTAGAAAAGAGAATATACTCAAAGTTCCCTGATATGTTTGCATCTCTCCATATAAACATACCATTCATCAAGGCTCTCCAACAAATGCCCTCATACATTAAGTATATGAAGGAGCTGCTGACCAGGAAAAGCTCACTCAAAGGAGGGCAAACAATAGTGATGAATAAGGAGTGCAGTGCTCTCATTCAACCAGAGTTGCCTACAAAAAGAAAGGATCCAGGGAGTTTTCACATCCCCTGTGCCATAGGAGAAACAATGTTTGATAAAGGACTCTGTGACTTGGGAGCAAGCATCAACTTAATGCCTTTATCCCTCATGAAGAAGCTACAGATCAATGAGCTAATGCCCACAGACGTAGTCATTAGGCTGGCTGACAAAACTCAAAAACAAGCAGTAGGAGTGGTTGAAAACGTGTTGGTGAAGGTTGGGAACTACTTCCTTCCCACAGACTTTGTCATATTGGAAATGGAAGAGAGTCACCTTCACCCAATCATATTGGGAAGACCATTTCTAGCTACAGCCAGAGCGCTTATAGATGTGGAGCGAGGAGAGCTAATACTGAGGATACATGATGAACAACTCGCCTTCAATGTCTTCAAACCCTCACAAGAAGCAGATCAAGAAAACAAGAAACCAAGGGAAGAGCACGACAAAGCACTGGTGGAAGAAACAAGCATTGAAACACAAACTATACACCTGGAAATCCCTGTGGCTAGTAAGAAAAATAGTCAGAAGGTGCAACAGCTAAAGAAAATCCAAGAGGAACCAAAACCACCAAAGTCATATGAGACCAGCAACAAAATTTTCTTGGAAAAAGAGGCCACAAAGAGCAGGGCGACATCAAAAGAAAACAAAGAAGAAGGCACCAAGGAGATGGAGGAACAAGAAGATCCCTACAGAGGATTTCTCTCCAGAGGATAAAGTGATCTCAGCTTATTTCTCAGTTATCCCACCTCACCTCCCCACCATCCCATCTCAGCTACCTAAAGTTTTCACCATCAACAGAATTCTCTCCTTAGAACTTGTGGAGATCCTTGATGAAGCCAATGGAGATAGATTTACTGCGAGGGGGGAAGATTTGAAGCATTACCAACCACCCTGACAAAGTCAGAACGTGAAGCTAGTGACGCTAAAGAAGCGCTTCATGGGAGGCAACCCATGTTTTATATGCTTTTAAAGTAGTTAATAATGCAAGGTTCATGAATTTCAAATCAACTTTGACATATACTTGAATGAATCCTTTTATGCAGCACATAGTGAAGAACAAGTTTGGTGTTCAAGGCATACTAAGAGAGCATAAACGCAATTCATATCATGTAACTCTTAGAGCCTTGAACAAAACTTTGTACACCACATGGCCACAAACTAAGTTTGGTGTCACCGATGTTGCATACATGGACAATTAAATAGTCAGTTGGTTTGCATTCATGAATAGCACTCAGTTAGTTAGAAACAAAAAAAAACTTTAAAAAGTAGTTATCCCATTTTTTTTAAAAATATTTTGCTGCCACCATCCACAAATTCATTAATCATATTCCTTTTGTAGGAGAATTGATGGGACAATTGAAGAAGGAGGGTTCGGCCACTTCAAAAGGAGAGGACTATACACATGTCTTCAAGGGGAATGCATTGGGAAATGTTGCCATGCAACATTGGAAGAATGACACGCTTGGAAATCGAACCAACCTCATCATAAAGTTGATGATCCTTGTACTCATCCCATGCTAAATCCCGTCCATTCATCATACACCCACACCATCAATCCACACCTTTCATTTACTCACCACTTCTCTATATAAGTGGTTCTTATTCCGTACCCCCTTCACATTCCAATCCCATTCTCTGTACTTCCCACTTTCGGCACCCAACTCCTCTTACCCCATTAAAAGCACTCTCACCCACTCCCTTAACTATACCCTATCCTAACCCGGCTGAATTCCACCACCTATCCACACCCTTCAACACCTTCACATCTCAAAAGTCACTTATGGCATCATCAAGCTCTAAAAGAAGAAAGGAGAAGGAGCCTATGGAGCAGCGCCCTTTTGATGAAAAGAAGTTTAGAACCTTTCACCATGCATTTCAATTTGGGTGGATGGCTGATAAGGAGATCATATACGAGCTAGGCTTTCAAGTTAGAAAAATGAAGTGCCCCGAAATCACAGAGAAGGTAGAAAAGAGAAGATGGGAACTCCTCACTGATCTGGTCACAAAAGTAAATGCTACTCTGGTAAGAGAGTTTTACGTAAATGCAGTCAGGTATGATAAGGCAGATGAGTCCTATACAAGCTTTGTAAGAGGGGTGACCGTAGATTTTAGTCCCATGAGCATCATGAGGGCGTTAAAACTATGAACCATACCATTTGCAGAAGAAAGCTATCACTCCAGAATAGATAGCAGTCCCAAGTATAACCAAATAGTGCAAGATATTTGCGTGCAAGGAGCTGATTGGGTACGAGATCCTCTGGGGAAGCCCAAGTTCATCAAGAGAGGGGACCTCACTCCTAAAGCAAAGGGGTGGTTCGAAATTGTAAGGAGATCCATCCTCCCCGCCGGGAACAACTCAGAGGTGAATCTTAAGAGAGCAACAATGGTGCAATATATACTAAAAGGGGGAGAGATCAAGGTTCATGAACTCATAGCCCAAAGCATTAGGAAGATGGCTGAGAAAAGCGATTCTGGAGGAAAGTTAGGCTACCCTAGCACTATTTTTTGTCTGTGTGACAGGGCTGGGGTAGTGTTCGAAGATGAGAACCCCGAGTGGATAAAAGTGGCCATCCTAATTACTGTTCAAAGGATGCATTCTGTTGCATCTCCCCTACCTTAGCGAAGGCTAAGAAAGAGGACAGCCCATCAAGTGGTAGAAGGACAAGACCTAGGGGAGCAAGCCCCAGCCACTTTGGACATGCACCAATTACAGGAAGCCATTGATGGCTTATCTAAACAATATGTGGAGAATCAAGGGGCACAGAAAGAGCTTCAACTACAAATGATGAACCACCAAGAAGAATCACTCTCTAGATGGATCCATCAACAGGAGGAGTGGCAAAAGCAAATGATGGAACAGCAATTGGAACAAGGGAAATAGTGGGGTGAATCCTTCCACAGGTTGGAACAAAGGCAAGACCAACAACAAGAAGCCTTCCAAAAGCTAATCAATATCCAAGCACATCAAGGTGCACACATACATGAGATGCATCGGAAATAAATAGAACAGGCAGAACTATTCGACGAATACAGGGCGTTCTCAGAAGGAGTTTACATGAACGAGACTGGACATCATGTGAACACTCAAGTCAGGCTCGGATACTTAGTCGGACAACTGCCTATACTGCATCCGGGAATCACAAGATATGAAGAAGTGAAGGATTAATTAGCGCGAGAAGAAAGAGAGAGAGTAGAAAAGAGTCATGAATCAGTAAGGAAGGCACTTGAGGATTGGAAAAGAGCCAGACTGACATGAATACAAGGAAACACAAGTGGACACAAAGAGGACAAACAAGAGAAAGAGCATGGGCATCCCCGTGAGTAAAAGGTGGTGTTGTTCCCTCCTTGTCCTATCTTTTTCAAGTTTTAAATAAGGAAAATCATGTATGAAATAGAACATGTTTCCATGGTAGTTTAGGATTTTCAATTCTGCCTTTAAGTTTGCATTGCTTAGGTCCATCCTTGCTAGTCTAATGTCACTGCTGCATTTTCACCTTGCTCACTTGTATGCTTGTCCTTTAAGTCAAATAAAAAGAGATGTTATGAAAGACCAAAGTGATGTTCAACTTGTGGAGCAAGTTCTTAAGCTTGTGGTGTAGTAATTACTTAGCTAAGTTGGTTCACCAACAAGGTAGGAAGGCAACTATCTGTCCTGAATCATATACTTGAAATAAAACCCATGAGACTAGCTAAATAATAAGATCCTAATAAGAAAAAGGGAAAGAAAAATGAAAGTTGAGAAATAAAGAAAAAGAGTAAGAAATAAGTCTAGGCACCAAGGGTTTAATCTTGAGGCATGTGTCTGTGGTGCTCGTGTGTAAAGGATATGCTTGGATGAATAAGCTCTCAGGGGTGCCTTATCACTTGGTAACTTGGGTTAACTAACCCGGGATTATCAGCTGAAAGTCCACTATCAAGAGTAACCTTTGCTATAGAACACTTCGTAACCCAAAGAGGTGCTGGACACCAAGGTCTCAAGTAAGAAAATAACAAACCATGTGCCTGTGGTGTGTATGTATGGGGGAAAGAGACTTGAGGGAGTAAGTCCTTAGGGGTGTCTTTACACCCAGCACCTTGGACCAACTGGTTCGGGAGTGCTGGCTGAAAACTTATCTTAAAGAGTCGCCCCCTCACAAAGCACCTAGTCTAAGAACACAATTAAACCTTGAAAAGACAAAAGGATCAATGAATAAAAGTCTCAAAGAGTGCAATCAAGTGAGTATTCCAGGGCATGATAAAGGTCTGAAAGCCAGTAAAGGAATGAACCTAAGTTGCTATGCATGAAACCCCATAAAACTAAGGACATGACTTCCACAATAATGACTCATCCTTCTTGTCATTTCATTCATCATTCTCATGTTTCAGTACTTGCTTAGGAACAAGCAAGCTTTAAGTTTGGTGTTGTGATGCCAGGTCATTTTGGCCAGTTTCACTGACCTTTTCTTCACTGCTTTAAGGTAGTTTCATGCATTTTCTTAGTTAATAAGCAAGTTCTGGGTAGATAATCACTTACATCTTGATTCAAGCAAACATTATGAATTTTACATGATTTTATGAGAATTATGCATGAATTGAATGACAAAATGGATGATGCATGATCTCATGAGTTAGAACCTAGCTTTGATGCACTTTACTTGCTTGATTTCAGGACAAAGGAAGCAAGGAAGATGCCACGTTAATAGCCACGTTAGTCTAACTAACGTGACCATTAACGTGGAATGGAGGCTAGCTTGTAACGTTAATAAGAAAAGTGAACACCAATAATGCCTTCGTGAGCCATCATAGCCCATGTTAGTGTCCACGTTAACTACATTAACGTGGAAGCTAACGTGGAGAAAAAAGAAAGCCCCAATGTTAGTGGTAAAAGTGAATACCACTAACGTTTCAAAAGATACAATTGGCCACGTTAAGAGTCACGTTAACTACATTAACGT
>NC_029786.2:39218753-39253851 GCF_000816755.2 Arachis ipaensis
ACCCCACATTTTCACTTAACGTTAACACCACTAACGTCCTAACTAACGTCCATGCCTAACTCACACTTTTTCTGCAAGCAAAGCCAAGCCCACTGAAGATGATAACTGCTTCAACTCAAAGATCCAAAGGCCCATATCCAAGACTTGAAAAAGCCAACTAGAAGATTAGAAGAGTAGTATATATAGGAGTAGTTTTGAACTAGTAGAGAAGCTTTTAGCATTTTGGAGAACTACTCTCTGTAAAATTTTACTTTTTCTGCAACTTCTAGTTTTACTTTTAGAATGTATTTCCCATCTATGCTTTCCATTCCCAGAGCTATGAACAACTAAACCCCTTTCATTGGGTTAAGGAGCTCTGTTGTAATTTGATGGATCAATAATAGTTTTCATTATTCTTCTTCTTTCTTTTCTCTTGATTTTACTAGAAAGCTTTCAATCTTCATCCTATTGGGTAGTTATCTTGGAAAAGAAGCTATTCATACTTTGATCTCTTTGGACCTTGGAAGAGGAATGAAGAGATCATGCTAGAAATGCTTTCTCATGTTGGACCAATTTGGGGTTTGGATGGATATGGTGACATATAATCCTACCAACACTTTGATTTGGGAATACATGTGGTACAATCAGTGACCATACTTCATCTCTTCTCAAGAGCAATTAGACCAAGGAATTGGCTATTGATAAAGATTTGAGAGATTGGGTTGCCAAAGAATTGGAATTCAATCACTTAAGATTGCCAAGGAGATCAATGAATGCATTGATTGAGGAAGAGATAAAAATGAACTTAATCCGGAGAATACAACATCTCCTGAGCCCAATGAACTCCCCATTTTTGATCTTACCCATTCTCTTTATCATTTGCCATTTACTTTTATGCTCATATTCCCAATTCCCTATTTATGATTCTGCAATTTATTTTCCGCCATTTACATTTTGCTCTTTATTTCCAGCATTTACATTTTCTGCTATTTACTTTCCCGCCATTTATTTTCCTGTAATTCTCAACTCAAATTCTGCTTAGCTCAACTAGAACATTCTTCTAATTAAAGTTGCTTGACCAATCAATCCCCGTGGGATTCGACCTCACTCTATTGTGAGTTTTTACTTGACGACAATTCGGTATACTTGCCGAGGGAGATTTGTTGAGAGACAAGTTTTCATACATCAACACATCGTCCATAGGAAGTCGGCCATTCGGAGCAATCTGGTTATCAACAAACCCCACAGCGTCAAAGTCAGGGGCATCCAGGTTATAGGGTTCAGTAGTCTTCTGCTTCTTGGGGGCAGGACCAGTAGCAGAGGGAGAGGCGACGCTAGAGGTCAGCTGGAGAGGATCAGAAGGAGCCAAGCGGACCTAGGGAGTTGGGATGATCTTTCTCGGTCCAGAAGTGTCCGAGGTCAACCTCCTTAGCGTAACATCAGAAGATCCCTCCCCAGGACCTTTGGTCGAAATGTTCTGAGCAGTAGTCACCTTTCTAGCCCTCTTAAAAGCCTTCATACCGTCAGTAGTCTTCACTATCTCTGAGAAAAGGAAACAGCAAAACCAAAGTTACAAGTTAGACAAAGAGAGATCGACAAAACCAACAAAATAACAAAGATAAAACTAGCAAAGAAATCGGTAGCTACCCAATTCAGCTCGAAGAAGGAAGGGATCCCCTACGAACCTCTTCGTATCAAGATGAGGAGGCTCCCCCCAATTCTCCTCTAGAACATGTACAAAAGCCCACTCAACCTCGTCCAACATCTCCCAAGTATACCTAGACACTACTACATTCTGTTGCCAGGATAGGGGGAAGGCAGGCTCATCATTCTGCTCCAAAAAGAAAGGCTGAGCTCCTTCAACAGCTCGGACCTTAAAATAATAGTTTTTGAAATCCCTAAAAGACTCGTTGTACATAGAAAAAACTTTCTTTCCTTGGGCAGCTCGGAAAGAAACCCAGGAAGCCTTCTTCTTAGCTGCCCCAGGCTTTGTCAAAACAAAAAGATAAAGAAAGAGAGTTTGAGAAGGTCGAACATCCAGTTCATGACACAATAGTTAGAAGATCTTTATGAAGCTCCACGAGTTCGGGTGAAGCTGAGACAGGGCAACATTACAGGTCCACAACAAGTCGGTCTCAAAGGAAGTAAAGGGAATGGTGATGTTCATTTGGCTAAAAAAGTAGTCATAAGCATAAAAGAAGGGACGTTCTCCCTGAGCCAGTGAAGGAAAACAAACCCTCTCCTCAGGGTCAGGCGCTACTACTTCATAATTCTTCTCCTGATCTCTATTACTACAAAGTCGGTGATGCCTCGTAAGTTGCACGCAATACTCAAAATTAACCACAGAAACGCACATCAAGACAAGGAAGTCCAGCCAGTCAGACATGCCCTTGGGACTCGGGAAGACGTCTCAACAATATTTTTGTGAGAAGACATAAGGCCAACTAATCCTACAGTGAGAAAAGGAAAAAATAGGTTACTAATCAAACAGCTCGGACAAAACAGAAAACATCTTAGACAAGTACGAAGATAACTCAGACTAAAGCATACAAATGTTAAAAGTCAGATACAGCCGCAAAAGGAAACCCCAGGACCCACACCAAGGTCCAGGGGCATCCTTTAGAGGCAGTAACAAAATAAGGATTCAGGAAAAATCTAAAGACTACGTTTCGACATCTATCACACAAGAAATCAACGCTCCTTTAATAGCGACACTTCGAAGAGAAAAGTCACAAATCACAAAGAGACATCAAAGTTACCATCTTTTCAATAAACCGGCAACATCAAACCCTCAAAGATCCAATCTTTTAACAAAACAGTTCAATACTTCAAGCGATGAATAAAAGAAAGATCAAAATCCTCCTCTAGCAGAAAAGCGAAGAAACCCTCACAGCACATAGTACAGCAATGATCAGATGCAACAAATTCAGAAAAAGATCCAAACTTTCCAACACGAAGTCAAGCAAAGATCAAAACTTCTCAAAATATATATAGCATGGAAAGAGTAAAAACAAAAAGGAAGACCAACCTGTAAAGAAGACGATGAATATGAAAGCATATGGCAAGCCCACACCGACGATCACTTCCGAAAGCAAGGAGAGCACGAAGACAAGAAAACTTAGGGTCAAGAGAATGAAGAAAATCGCAGGATGAACCAGAAACAGAAGAGCAAAAAGAAAAGGAGAAGTTACAGTAAACACAGAGAAGGGAAACTGAAAAGAGAGGCTGTGAAATTCAAATGAAGATACAAAGAGGGAAACAAGAGGAAACGGCAAGGAGTTAAGTGAGTATTTAAACCTTTGCACATTCCCAAGGAAAACGCAAAATGCGTGTTCCAATTAAAAAGGGGTGAGAAAAAAATGCTCGAGCTCGGCTTCCCAAGGGAGATAAAAAAGGCTCGACCTCAAAAGGAAGACCACGCTCAAGCAGGGGCACTGTTCATGTCCTGGGTCGAGCTGTACAACCCGGGCTGAGGAAAGACAAGTCGACCGACCTCTTCGGATCAGGATTACCCGACCTCTTTATAAAAGAGTTCGGCCGAATCGCTACAGAGGCCCAAGTAGGCCCAAACAGAGGAACACGACCCAAATCTAAAGAAAGCCCAAGCTTAGAAAGATAAGGGCGGTTCCCTTGAAAATAAAGATGACTTCACTCAAAGATAAGTTAAGATAACTATCTTATCCCCAAAAAGGTCACTCAACACCATTATAAATACATTGGAGCACCCAGGTATAACTCATACTCTAATTCTACAAAATACCTACTTTAAACCCATGCTAACTTAGGCATCGGAGTCCCTTGCAGGTACCACCCCCCTCCGGTGATCAACGATCAGCACCACCACCAAGATCAACAAGTCAGACACGCCAGCTCCGGCCACCACAACAGATCTCATCCGAGATTGACCTAACAGTTTCAGGTAACCCTTGGAACAGTATCCAAGGGGTGGTTTGCAAATAAGGGGACAAGAAATTAAATGACAAGAAAGTAAAGCAAACAATTAAAGAGAGCAAGTAATAAAGAGAGAGAGACATTCATTGCAAGGATTGAGAATATAGGCTTTCTATCCTAGTTATCAATCATACTACAATAAATAATAAGAGCTAATCCTATTCAGTCATATCCAACACAGGAAGAAGATATGATGTTATCTTCACTTGAGAGAAAGTCAAATAAGACTAGTTAATCTTAATCCAAAAGTCCTAATCAACTTACTAATTGAATTAGCAAGAGATTAGAGTCAATGGAAATAATATTAACTAACAACTCTAGATCACCAATCTAAATTGGGTATTGATGACTCAAGATTAACCAATTTCTCTTTCCAAGCCAAAATGCTCAAAAACTACTCTAACATCCAACCAAACATTTTGTCAAACACTTGGAAGGCATAAAATAAAAGCATGGTAAAATTGCAAGAATAATAAATCTACAACTACCGATTATAAGGAAACAATAATAACAACTCAATTAAACAATAAAGAAACATAAAACATAAATTGCAATATGTACGCATCATGCATGCGTTGGCATAATTAGAGCAAAGAGGGAGATCATGAATACGCATGTGCTATGTAAACCCCAGGTAATTAGTAAATAATTAATCAATAATTAATTATTATTTAAAGAAATTATAAAATTAAATTTCATAGTTTAGGAAAGTAAAAATAATTAAAATATAAATTTTAACATTAATTTTAAAGATTTTCGCCCAAAAACGGGCTAAGGGACCATACCGGTTGGATCGGATCCAAACCGGGCCCAAGGCAAAGCATATATAAGCTGAACTTCAGCCACTCACACTGCCATGGAGGAGGAGCAAACCAAAAACCTAACCCCTTTTCACTTCAAAAATTCAATCCTCCATAACTTTTAATCCGGAGCTCCGATTGACGAGCCGTCAATGGCCATGCGTTCGTCTTGAAATTCTCTACAAATTCCACCCAACAATTTGGTAAGTAATTTGATATTTTGTGCCCAGTTCTCCCCATCTTCAATTCGTGAATTTTGGGTTGTGCATGCTAAGGGTTTTGGTGTTTTGATGGTTTAGGTAAACTTTAGCGGCAGGTAATCACCAGATTTTGTCTATTTAACTCGTGGGTAATGGTAATCACCAGATTATGTCCTAGGCTTAAAGCTCTGTATTGTAGGGTGTTATATGCTATGCGTACATACAACTACAAGAGCTTAAAAGAGATAATTCTCCTCTGAATGGGTGGCGCTAAATGCCACGACTCAGTGTTTAGCGACGAAACCTTCGTAACTAGTGCCACACTTCTGGACACCTAGTGCTAAACACCCACTCACCGACGTTTAAGGCTGAGACCCTTTTTGTGCGTGCAAGGTTTGCTATTTGGTGCGCGCTAAATTCCTAATCACCAGCGTTTAGCGCCTAAAGCGAGAATCACAATGGGGACCATATATTGCAAGGAATTAACGAAAGTATATCTATTGATTTTGTAAACCAAATAACTATTAGGAAAGATCTCTTAGGGTTTTAGTTAAGTTTGAAATCAATTTTTAATTAGGACTATAAATAGGATTGAGATTCGCCCACTTGGGGACTTCTGTTTTCCTAATTTTCATTTCGCATTTTTACATTTTTTTTGCTGGGGTTTTTTACACCATAAGCAACTAAACTTCCATTGTTAAGGTTAGGAGCTCTTTATACTTTGATGGATTTATAATTATATGTGATTCTATTCTTGATTAATTCTTTGATTTTGGTTTAAGAATTGGTTTCGTTCTTCATCCTAAGTATTAGTGATTATTGGAAATTAACTCTAATCTCACTTGAATTCTATTTGAGTCTTGGAAAAGTTATATCATTAGAATTACAACTTTAAACCAATCTCTCATAATCTTTAATTACCTAGACTTAATGTGGTACAAGACATATAACTGCATCATGCTTTTGGGTTCTTAGAGTTTGTGTGGCTTTAAATCAGAAATTGGACTTAACCCTCTAATACATTCAAAATGATATAAAATTTGCCATAGTTGCCTGGCATCTAGACGTGTATGCGTGCATCACGCACACGCATCACAGGATCAGCGTAGATCTATTTTAGCAACTCATGGCCAGCGATTTCTGAAGTATTTTGGGCCCAATCCAACTCATTTCTGATGCTATTGAACCCAATGATTGAAGGGGGGAGAACCAAGTAGTCATAGGGATTTTTCATCATGTTTAAGGTTAGAATTCTAGAGAGAGAAGCTCTCCCTTCTCTTTAGAATTTAGGGTAGTTTAGGTTTAATTTTCTTAAATCCAACTTTCAATTCTTGTTTTGATTTAGTCTTCCATTTTAATTTCTTGTTATTACATCTTTGTTCTTCTAGTTTTACTTGTCATTTCTTATTTTTCTCTCTTATGTTGATGAACAATTGTTGGATCTTGATTTCTTTTAATGCAATTTTATGTTTCCATGTCTCTTTTATGTTGATCTTGATTGTTATTATTGATTTCTTGCTTATGTTAGTTGTGGGTTTCTTTTAATTCTTGCATTTTGTAATGTTTACTTTTATTGCACACTAGGTGTTTGATAGAATGTTTTCTCTAGTTATTGAGTAGTTTTCTTTACTCTTGGCCTAGGCAAAGGGGATTGAGTGACCTTGAGTCATTGGGTCTCAATGAATTGGTGATTTGAGAACCATATGTGGTCAGGTTGATACCCATTGACACTAACCCACTACTAATATAATTAGTAGATAGATTGAGACTTACGGGTTGAAATTGATCAAGCCACTTGACGTACCTCAAGCTTAGGAGTAGATATTACATACTTAAAGCTCTTGGAGGTAGACTTAGTGAGCTTGGTTCCTCATAATTATCAATGTATGGTTTGTAGACAAGGATGGTGATCTCAATTACCTATGTCTAGTCAAGAGTTCTTTTCCCTTATTTTATTAGTTCTTGTTATTTTACTTTCTTGTCATTTATTTTCTTTCTATATACCAATTCAAACCCCCTTGCATCTTCATAGCCAATCATTGAGCACTTCATTACAATTCCTTGTGAGACGACCCGATGTTTAAATACTTCGGTTAATTTTTGTTGGGGTTTGTACTTGTGACAACCAATTTTTTTGATGTGAGAATTGTTTGTTAGTTTGGAGCTATGCTTACAATGAAGTTCTTATTTCTATAAGAGAAATTCTAAACCGACACTCAATCCCTTACTATCAATCAACCATTGGTTGCTTAGTCCATTAGTCCTTGTTGGATCGACACTCACTCACCGTGAGTTATTACTTGGTACGACCCGGTACACTTAGCAGTAAGTTGTGGTTTGAAAAATCCGTACCAGTTGGACACCATGGATACAATCCTAGCACTAAACAAAATCAGATTTTAACAAGTCTCCTCACTCACAAAATATATGGAACAAATGCAAGCTTCAGCTATTGGAACACAAGTTGCTATGTGTGACTTGTGTGGAGGAGCATACAAGAATGAAAGGTGTGAGCTATTCAAAGAATTGCAGTCTTCCACCAAGCAAGTAAATTACATGGGACAATTCTCAAGGCCAAAGAACGACCCATGTTTCCTAGATGAAGGAATCACTGTAATTTTGGTTGGAAAATCAAGGACAAAGATTCTTTAATGTTCCATACCAACAGTAAGCAAACCCTTAGAAAGTATCACATATTGAGCTTGCTATGGTGAAACTATCTCAATCCACTACTGTGCTTGTTCAACAAACCCAAAGCTTTATACAAAAGACAAGAAAAAACTTAAAAAACAAAGAAATCTCCATAAAAAATTTAGAGGTACAAATGGAACAAATTGCCAAGCAATTGCCAGAGAAGCAAACAAATTCCTTTCTAAGTAACGTGGTACCTAATCCTAGAGAAGAATGTTAGGCCATTAAACTGAGGAGTGATGACGCGGGAATTTGAACAGCACAAATCCCCTTCGGCAAGTGCACCAAATTATCAAGTAATAACTCACAAGAGTGAGGTCGATCCCACAGGGATTGATGGATTGAGCAACTTTAGTGAGGTGATTTATCTAGTCAAGCGGATATTGAAAGGTTTTGGTGAAAATTGATGAACAGAATATAAATTCACAAGGAAAGTGAAACAACAAAATGTAAAGTACAAGAAATTTAAATGCTGGAAGGTAAAAGGATAGAAACTTAAGTGGCACAAAGTATAGAGTACTAGGAATTTAAATCCTGAAAAGTAAAGGACAGAAACTTAAATGGCATGAAATGTAAAGAGC
The DNA here is from genome assembly GCF_000816755.2 of Arachis ipaensis. Classification (NCBI taxonomy): domain Eukaryota; kingdom Viridiplantae; phylum Streptophyta; class Magnoliopsida; order Fabales; family Fabaceae; genus Arachis; species Arachis ipaensis. Next base: position 39,226,956 of record NC_029786.2, read on the forward strand.
TGAAACTTAGAGAGCAAGAAACTCAAATGAGCTGAAGCTTAAATGCAAGAAAGTAAATGCAAGAATGTAAATAGCAATGGAAAGTAAATTGCATGAAATGTAAAGGGTGTTGGGTGCTAGGAATTAAGAGGAAGCAAGAAATTCAAGGCAATTAAAGTGAGTTCAAGGAAATCAAAGTGAAGAATGACAAAGAGAAAGATTCATTAGGGATTGGAGATATCATAATCCATCATGAATCAATGAGTCTTAACTCCGTTCTCAATCATATGAAGTAGATCTATGGCGGATTGGAATTAACTGAGTCCCAATTCCTTGGCAACCTAATTTTTTTAATCATAATCAATTTGCCAATTTCTTGATCTAAATGTCATGAGAAGAGGTTAAGTGTATATCTATTATCAATGAGCCACACAAACTCTCAAGATCTCAATTCCTCCCGAATGATGTTGATCAAGAGAGTTGTGAGAGATAGAGCTTCAATCTAATTTCTATGATTCCCCTTTCGAGGCTCACACAGAAATTCATCAATCTAAAACCCCCTTCCGGAGTGAATTGATCAAAATGAAAATAGAAGTTATCTCTTTGGTACAACAAGTGGATTGAGAAGAAGAAGAATTTCATTCAATTATGTGAATTACAATAGAGCTCCACCCCGTAATGATGTGGGGTTTAGTTCATCATTGCCCAAAAAAATCAAAAGGAAAACAAAAGTACATGAAAGTAAAAGAAAGTACAAAGAAAATGATTCAGGGTTTCCCAATTAGGGTCCCTGCTTCCCAGCCTTTTTCTGACTTCAACATCTATCCTATTTATACACTTTCCAAATCAATCTTCAAGTCTTTGGATGTGGGCTTTGGCCTTTAGTTGAAGCAAGTTAGGAATGACTCTTTGTGACATTGATCTAGGCGTTAGCTCACTAACGTTCACAAGCTTGCATGGGTGCCCTTGAAAATGGAATTAGCCTTGCCGTTAGTCACCAACGTTAGTGCACAAATGGTGGCTAACGTTGCCTTTAAAATCCTTTAGGAATGTTGCCACTAGCGTTGGTTCACAACGTTGGTGCACCAACGTTCTTCCTTGTGCGTACGCATCATGACTTGTGCGTGCACACACTTACAAATTTTCCCTTTTTGCGTGCGCACAATGCCTCATGCGTATGCACACTAGCAATTTTTCCAGCTCCAACTTGAAGATTTATCGAAGAAATTAGTATGATAACTTTAAGCAATGTTAGCACACTAACGTTGGCACCATATCTTGCTAGCAATGTTGGTGAGCCATCTTTGGGCGACCAACGTTGGTCCTTATGCTTGGCACGTTAGTGGGCAATGTTAGTGAGCTAACTTTGGCCACTAACATCGCTCACTCTCTTCCTTGGAAAAGTTGCTAGGCAACGTTGGTGAGCCATCTTTGGCCACAAACGTTGCTTCTTATGCTTGGCAAGTTAGTGGGCAACGTTAGTGAGCTAACTTTGGCCATTAACGTTGCTGTCCCTCTTCTTTGGCAACGTTGCTAGGAAACATTGGTGAGCCATCCTTGGCCACCAACGTTGCTTCCCCTTCCTAGTGCCAATGTTGATGGGCAACGTTGGTGGGCCAACTTTGGCCACCAACGTTGCCTTCTCCTTCTTTGTAACGTTAGCCATAGCGTTAGTGCAGTAACTTTGGCCACTAACGCTATGGCCTTTGCTTCTTCTCTGCCCCTTGCTTTGCTTCTCCTCACCCATCATCAACCAAATAAATGCATCAAAGCTTTGCCATAATCACAAGATAATGCATCATTCATAGCATCAGGTAGTTCTTGCATTAATCTCATGAAAATGCTCATAAAAAACAATGTTTGATTGAATCAAGGCATGCATACATTTTTCATCCAAATGCTTACTTATTGCCTAAGAAAGTGCATGAAACTAAGTAAAAACTAATGAAAAAGGCTTGTGAAACTAACCTAAGATGCCTAGGCATCACAACACCAAACTTAAATCTTGCTTGTCCCCAATCAAGCAGTAAAGCATAAGATAAATGAATGAAAACAGAGATAGATGTAAGCCCTTATTGGAGGATAATCAATCTTGGTTCATGGGGTTTCATGCATGATATCTTTGAAGCTCATGAACTTATTAATTTCCAGGTTACAACATCCCCTTAAGCACTAACTCTGTTGCTTATATGAACCTTTTTATTCTTTGATCCTTGGTGTTAACTTATTGCTTTTCATTTTCTTGCTAAGGTCTTATTCCTTATTTTGAAGCTTAGTGTTCTATGTTGAGGTGGCTTTTCATGGTAAGTTTTCAGTCAACACTCCCGACCCAGTTGTCTCAAGGTGTTGGGTGATGAAGCACCCTTCAGAATTACTAACTCAAGCTTCTCCTTAACACAAACACACCACAGACACTTGGCTTGCAATTCAACCTAGAGATATTGATGCCTAGCACCACTTTGGGTTATTAAATGCTTTGTAGTTAGGTTGTTCTTGATAATGGACTTTTGGTTGATAATCCTAGGTTAGTTAACCCAAGTTACCAAGTGTTAAAATACTCCTTAGAACCTAATCATCCAAATAGATCCTAGTACAAAAGCACCATAGGCATGTATCTTAAGGGTCAAGCTATTGGTGCCTAGCTTATTCCATGTTTCTTTCTTTCTATTGCCAATGTTAGTGCTGCTCCTTAGTGGCCTAACTTTGGCACTAACGTTGGCTTCCCCCTTTCTTTCTTTCTTTTTCTTTTCTTTCTTCCAAGAATCTTTTGCTTACCATGGTTTCATATAATGCAAACTAGGCTCATACTTAAGAGAATGCTATGCCTTTCAACTTTATTAGTGAACTTACTAAGTTTTCAAACATGCACCTCCACATAACCTTATTCTATCTTCTACCAAAGTGGACTATTACTCTTTCTCTGTTTCACAACACTTTCTTTTATTCAAGCATGGGGAACAAAGCATACAACTTAAGCAAGATGACATGATATAGACAGTTAAGCTAACAAGCTAAAATGACAATTAAAAGAAAGAAAACAGAATGTAAATGAATTCAACTAACAAAATCATAAACTAGATGTAAAGGCATGTTCTATTTCATACATGCTCTCCTTATTCAATGCTAACATGAAAAAGGACCTCTACCACCTTTTATTCTTTGGATTGATTTTCTTTCTTCTTCTTATTTTTCTCCTCTTCTTGGTCTCCCTCTTGTGGATTGCTTGTGTATCCTTTCTCTTTTTGTTTCCCCTTTTTGTTTCTTCCAAAATCCAACTTTCTTCATCTTCTTCTCCACTACCTCTGCATGGCGAATTGCTCTTCCTTCTTCCATTTCCCTTAGCTCTTCAAAAACTTCATTATACTTTTTGATTGCTGGGTGTAGGTTAGACATATATCCAACTATATAATTGATCTTAGCCTAGGCATTCATGTTATAATCAGTACTGTTTATATGTCTTCCTTCATAAACAGTATTGAATTCATTGAACGCTCTCATGTTGTCAATATGGCATTGGGTAAGCTCTTGTATTTGCTTCTCTAGATGCACATGCCTTTCTGTCACTTGATGGATGGATTGAGAGAGTTGGGAGTAGTGCTCCTTGTGTTGTTCCATCAATTGCATATGCAACTCCTTTTGTTGATTTTATGAGCTGGAATTGGAAGTGTCTTTGTTGTCTTGGCTTTGCAAAAACTGCCTTGATAGACCATCAATGGCTTCTTGCATTTGCATCATATCCAAGGTAGTTGGGCCTGGTTCTTCCTCTTGTTGTCCTCTTTCTTGATGTTCCTCTTCTTGTTGTTCCACTCTTCTCTGACTTTGGGCAGCTGTGACATATGACATTCTTTGGAGAGTGATTGGCTTGCTCGGGTTTAACCACTCAAGGTTTTCATCCTCAAATACCACCGTAGCTTTCTTGCATAGGCGTAAGATGGTGCTAGGATAGTAGAGCCAGGAGCCAAGATCATTCTTCTCTGATATCTCTTGAATGTTCTTTGCTATGAGTTCATGGACTCTTATTTCCCCTCCTGTCATAATGCAATGCACCATTGTGGCTCTCTTGATATTGACCTCTGCGGTGTTTGCGGTAGCTAGGATGGATCTCCTTACAATCTCATACCATCCTTTAGCTTCCGGGATGAGGTCTCCTCTTCTAATAAACCTTGGCAGTTGATAAACCACTATTTTATGGTTTATCTTGTGCTCAATTGAGTGGTTTTTATCAATCTTTTATACCTTATTCATACAAAATGCATGGCTTTACAATTTCCTTCCTAATTTTGTGCTATCATTGAAAACATGTTTCTTTGGCCTTAAATTTCCTATGTTTAATCCTCTCTTATTACCATTCAATGCCGTGATATGTGTGTTAAGTAATTTCAGAGATTACAGGACAGGAATGGCTCAGAGGATGGAAAGGAAGCATGCAAAAGTGGAAGGAATACAAGAAGTTGAAGAAATTGCTAAGCTGTCCAGCCAGACCTCTTCGCACTCAAACGGTCATAACTTGAGCTGCAGAGGTCCAAATGATGCGGTTCTAGTTGCGTTGGAAAGCTAACGTCCAGCGCTTCACAACGATATATAATTTGCCATAGCATCCCCAAAGCAAGGCAACGCAAACGCGTGACCTGGCAAAATTCCAATCCGCGCGAATGCATGGACGACGCCTCCGCGTCACTTTTCCGCGACCTGTACGTACCAGAAATCGCCGGGGCGATTTCTGGGCTGTTTTTTACCTAGTTTTCGGCCCAGAAAACTCAGATTAGAGGCTATAAAGTGGGAGAATGCATCCATTCATTCATGGAATAACTCATCATACATTCACATACACAATTATTAGGATTTAGATGTAGTTTTTAGAGAGAGAGACTCTCTCATCCCTCTTAGGTTTTATGATTAGGATTTCTTCTTCTTCTCATTTTCCAGGTTCAATGTTCCTTTTATTTATTTTCCCAATTTAATTTATGAATTTCCATGTTAGATTTGATTTCTTTTATTAATGCAATTTGAGGTATTTCAGATTTATGATTTTTATTTAGCTTTTTATATTCTTGGTTTTAATTGATGAATTAATAAATTGGAGACATTTGAGTTATCAAACTCCTTGTTGATTGAAAATTGGAATTCCTTGCTGATTGATTTGAATTCCAATAACTCTAGTCTTTTCTTAGGAATTGACTAGGACTTGAGGATCAAATTGATTAGTCCACTTGACTTTCCTTTATTTAGTAAGGGTTAACTAAGTGGGAGCAAAATCCAATTCTCATCACACCTAAGAAGGATAACTAGAATAGGATTTCCAGTTCTTATACCTTGCCAAGAGTTTTCTAATTATTAATTTATTTTTCTTGCTATTTAAATTACTTGTTCCTTATTTCAAAAAGCAAAAAATATACAATTTCATAACCAATAATAAATCATACCTCCCTGCAATTCCTTGAGAAGACTACCCAAGGTTTAAATACTTCAGTTATAAATTTTATTGGATTTTGTTACTTGTGACAACCAAACTTTTGTACGAAAGGATTCTCTGTTGGTTTGGAAGCTATACTTACAACGCGATTATATTTTTATAAAAATTTCTTTACCGACATTAAATCCCAGTTCGTTCAAAATGGCGCCATTGTCGGGGAATTGCAAACGTGTGCCTTATTATTGGTTATTGTAAATATTTTTCTTGTTTGTTTTCTTCGTTTTGATCTAAAAATTTTAAGTTTGGTGTCATTTTATTGTTTTTCTCTTTCCTCATTAAATTCAAAAATAGCCTTTCTCTTTATTTTAATTGATTTTTTTCGAAAATTACAAAAAAAAAATTCAGATTTTTATTTTAAAATTTTTATCTTATCTTATCTTAGTTTTAAATTTCAAAATTCAAATCTTTTTCAAAAAATCATATCTTTTTCAAAATCTTATCTTATCTTATTTCAAAAAAAAAAAAATTCAAATTTCAATATTTAAATTCCAAAATTCAAATTTCAAATTTTAAAATTTAAAAATTTTTCAAATCTTTATCTTATATTGTTGTCAGTGTTTCTAGTTTTAGGAGTTTATTTTCATTAATTTTTTTATTATTAGTTTTTGTTTTTATTTTCTTTTGCTACTATGAATTCTCACACATCTGGTTTCAAGTTTGGTTCCAATGTTGTTGTAAGGAATGGAAGCTATAATGGGAACAGGCATCAAGGTTGGAATAATCAAAGATGGGAGGAGCCACAAGGATTTGATCAACCCTCTTGGCAACAACCCCCTCTGATGCACTATAACCAACAACCATCCTATGATGCATACCAAGACAATAGTTATGGTGGACCCTTTCGTGACAACCAACCTCCACCAAATTACTATGGTCAAGAGCTATTCCAGGGAGCGTACCAAGATGATGAATATGGTGGACCCCCTTGTAGTTACCAACAAGCCCCATCATATGCTTATGAACCATCTCCCCAACACACCTTTGAACTACCATACTCACAAGCACATTACCACCAAACACCCCCATATGACCTTAACCCATATCCACCACACCAACCACCACATGAACCACACCCAAAACCACCACCTCAATATCCACCATCTCTATATCCTTATCAAGAAGAACCACCTCCGTATTATGAGCCCTTTCTCCCAATAAATGAACCCTCCTATCCACCCCAACCTCTATTGGATAACGACACACTCATCTCTAATATCATTGGTCTCACCTCTACACTCCAAAATCTTATATCCCACATGAACCAACCCTCTACCTCCAATATTCAACCCTCAAACTCTAGTGCGCTTCCTTTTCAACCACATAATAATCTTCCTATCCTATCACCACCCTCTATGGAAGAGCACCCACATCCATCAATCCAAGAGCAAGATGATCCCAGTTATGCTGTTGATATGGAACAAGAAAGAAGGAATCATCTTCGCGAATCCATACTTCATAAGAAGCTAGAGGAGGCCCTACACATGAAGGTAGTGGAGACCCTTGAAGTTGAAGGAGTGGTTGAAGAATTAGTGAAGGAAGACATCAAGGAGGAGTCTGATTTTGTCTTAGAGCAAGAGGAGTCCCAAAATGTGGAGATAGGAGAGACCTTTGAAGATGAAGGAATAGTTGAAAGGAGTTATCATGGAAAGAAAATCATCAAGGATGAGTATGATTTCATACTAAAACAACTGGATAAAGCAGTAATTATTGAAGAGGAAGAAGTGGTTGCAGACTTAGGAAATGCTGAACCTCCATGGGAAAGTCAAGTCCTAGAGCCTCCTTCTAAGACGTTTGAAATTGATGTTGAAGAGGGTATACAACCTCCAAGGCATATCATTGTTGAAGACTTTGAAGGGGATGATCAAGAGATGGATTCAATCATTGATGAATTCTTATCTACAATTGAACCCTCTCTTATTGGACTAGACATGAAGATCAAAGAAGAAGAAGCACAAACTCCCATGCCCTTGGTAAGCAATAAAGAAGAGATTGAATTAGAAGAAAGCTACCAAGAGCAAGAGGTTGAAATTGAAGAAGTTTGCAAAGAGGTGGAAGTTATCAAAGAAGAGCATAAGGGAGTGGAGCTTGAAATCACCTTGTCAAAATTGCTGGAGACCTTTCCGCCTAAGTCACCATCATCCTTCACAACATTCAAGTGGGTAAAATTCATATCCCTTAGCTTTCTCATCCCACTTGAATATGGTTTACTTGAGACAGATGGTCAACTTAGAGCTCTTTATGGCATTAAGAGTAAGAGGGAAATGGTTAGTAGTAGGAGTTGCCCTACAAGGTTCAATACGGTTGCACACTCCAAGTTGAAGTGCAAGGATTGGTGTAGAGCTCGATTGAATGGGTCTAGGAAGTTGTTTAGGTGCCTAAATGAGAATTCGGATTGCTTACCACCCGGTTGGAACAAAGATGGTCAACAAGAAGACGGGTGCAAAAGTAAGGTTTGGGACCCCGGAATTCATTCTGGCAAACAACACTCTTGGGGCCTTGTCACTTGCTTAAACTTGCTTGAAGACTTTATGCGTCTAATTTGGGGCCTGGGAGGTTACTGGAGGTACAAAAATTGGTGGAGATTCCTGGATGAGTTCAAGCACAAGCCTCCATGACAAGGAGCTCACCAAATGTCCAACTTAAGGACTTTAACTAAAAGTGCTAGGTAGGAGACAACCCACCATGGTATTATCTTCTATTTTTATCCTTAGTTTTATTTTATTATATTTTTATTCTTAGTTTTTTTTATTTTTTTTATTCTTAGTTTTATTTTATTCTATTTTTCTTAGCGTTCATTTATAATATCTGCATTAGCATCTGCATTTTGCATCCTGCATACTGCATAAAAAAAATGCACGCGACGTGCTAGCGTCACTGACGCGTCTGCGTCATAGTGCATTAGGAACTAAGAAAAAGAGAAGCAGAGAGTCACGCGAAAGCGTGGCTGCAGGCGTGCCTTAAGCACAAACATGCCTACGCGACTGCGTCACTGACGCGGCCGCATCATTTTGAAAATAGCCTCCCACGTGTCCGCGTCACCCACGCAAACGCGTGGCCCTGCAAAATCGACATAAATGGGTGTATGGCAGCAAGTTATGGTAGAGTAGGGCTGAAATGATGCTGGAAGCACAAGCCCTACCACGCGACCGCATGCCCTACTCGGCCGCGTCGTTTTCAAAATATGGCCGTTCACGCGATCGCGTCAACCACGCGAACGCATCACCCCAAACTTTGGCAAAATGTATTCAAAATAGAGAGTAGTGCAAACGCACGGCTGCACCCGCGCCAATTGCACAAATCAGGCCACGCGATTGCATGACCCACGCGTCTGCGTCATCTGAACTTATCGTGCACCACGCGTCCGCGCACATGCGACGCACAGTTTATCAAGATCAGCACCAACTATCTTATCTTTTCTTCCCCAATCCTAATTTTTACTTCTCCCTTCGTATTTCTTTCTTCTTTAATCTCTCTTACTTTCTTCTTCTTCATCCCTTTAACTTCTCATCCATATTCTTTTCCATTCTATTTTACTTAATTTATTTGCATACTTTCATCCATTCCATTTTAATTTTGCGCATATTTTTATTTTTCTTTTCTAAAGTTATTATTTTTCCATTGGTGTTAAATTTTCTATTTCAACTGTTGTATTTTTTCTGGTATTATTTTGGTGCTTAATAACTTGTTTTACAATGTTGGATGATATTATTTATCTGTCACTGTCAATCTTTTATGTTACCTGTATCCCTTTTGCACTCTTGATTTGCCATGTGCTTCTACTGTTTTCTCACTTGCATATTGTAGCTACCATGTACTTGAAACTCTCATTATTTGACATTAACCCACCCATACTTTATTTATTTTCTTTATTTCTGGGTTACTTTTCTTCCCTTTTTCTTTCAGGATGGCTACCAAAAAGGGAACCAGAAGACGTTTACATGGGGAGACAAACAAGTCCATTTGCACAAATCCTTGGAGAAAAGCATCATTATAGCAACCTGTCCACTTACACATCTCAGCATGCACCGAGGACGGTGCAATCTTTCAGTGTGGGGAGGTCGATACCGACTTCCATGGGTTAGTTACTCTTCTATTTCAACACCATTGTTTTATTTTTTTTGTTTGTTCATTGTTGCATTTGCATGTTTGATTACATGTTTGCTTGATTTTGTGCATATTTTACCACTACTTGATTGAAGTAATATTTACTTTTTTTAAGAAACTTTTTAGAGTATTTCACTAATTTAAATTAAAACTTTTTGTTAAACCTGTTTGAAGAAATATTATAATGGAACAAGGTTTAGAGCTCGAACACACAAAACCTGTTAGATTTTGAGCCTATTTGAATTGGTTGCATTTTATCAACCAATATTTTATTTTTGTTGTGTGTTGTTCTCTCTAAAATTGTGATCTTTGTCTTGCTTGATTCTATATTTCCATTGTTTGATGTATGAATTAACTTATATGATTGAAGCCTTTGTTTCTCTGAGCTTACATACCCATATGGCCTTACCCTTTCATTATCCCCTGCAAACTAATTTTGAGCCTATTATACCCCTTTGTTCTTTACTTTAGCTCATCATTAACTCTAAGCGGAAAATAATAATGTCCTTAATTTGAATCCTTGGTTAGCTTAGACTAGTGAGAGTGCTCATGAATTAAGTGTGGGGAAAAGTGGGTTTGGAAATTAAGTATGTTATATATCTTTATGAAAATGTGAAAGAAATGTTTAGGACATGTTCATGCATTCAATAATTTAATCATATGCATTGAGAAAAACAAAAAAAAAAGAAAAAAAGGCATATATATAAATAAAAAAAAGAAGAAGAAAAAGAGAAAAGAAATGAAAAAGAGCAAAAAAAAAGGGGACAAAATGCCCCAAAGTAAATAGTGAAAGCAATGCATATGTACTGTACTCGAAATTAGGATGCATGAATATGTGAAAAACATGGTTAATGGATAGTTAGATGTGATATTATGATTACATGGATTGTCTAAAAGTTAGGTGGAAAGTTTAAGTTAATTAAGGATTTAGATTTTAGTCCACTTGGCCAAATACAATCCTACCTTGACCCTAACTCCATTACAACCCCTAAAAAACCTCTTGATATGTGTATTTATGCATTAAATTTTTGTTGATTGGTAGAAGAAAAGCAAGCCTTAAAAAGCAAGGTTAGTAGAGAATTGAGAGAGTTGAATCTTAAACACTTGAGTGATTAGAGCGTATACACTTCCGGTGAGGGTTCGATGCTCGATTCTTTGTTCCCGGCTTTCATGAGTTATTTTCTTCTGCAAGTTCACTTGTACTTTATTTTGTGATTTGAATTAGTGAAATCCAGTTCATATTTGTTCTTGAAAGGTTTATTTACTTTTCACCAAGTTGGTAAAAGCATTCTGCATGAAGTTGCATTCATATATATAGGTTGCATTTCATACTTTCTACCATTCCCCTTCACTCTTTTATAGCTTCTCTTGAGCTTAGAATGAGGACATGCTAATGTTTAAGTGTGGGGAGGTTGATAAATTACTATTTAATGGTTTATATTGTGCTCAATTGAGTGATTTTTATCAATCTTTTATACACTTATTCATAAAAAATGCATGGCTTTACAATTTCCTTCCTGATTTTGTGCTATCATTGAAAACATGTTTCTTTGGCCTTAAATTTCCTATGTTTAATCCTCTCTTATTATGATTCGATGCCGTGATACGTTTATTAATTGATTTCAGAGGTTACAGGGCAGGAATGGCTCAGAGGATGGAAAGGAAGCATGCAAAAGTGGAAGAATAAAAGAAGTTGAAGAAATTGCTAAGTTGTCCAGCCTGACCTCTTCGCACCCAAACGGTCATAACATGAGCTACAGAGGTCCAAATGATGCAGTTCTAATTGCGTTGGAAAGCTAACGTCTGGGGCTTCGCAACGATATAAAATTTGTGATAGTTGCCTCAAAGCCAGGTGATGCGAACGCATGGACGACACCTCCACGTCATTTTGCCGTGACCTGTACGTACCAGAAATCACTAGGGGCGATTTCTGGGCTATTTTTGACCCAACTTTCGGCCCAGAAAACTCAGATTAGAGGCCATAAAGTGGGGGAATACATCCATTCATTCATGGAACAACTCATCATACATTCACATACACAATTATTAGGATTTGGATGTAGTTTTTAGAGAGAGAGGCTCTCTCCTCTCTCTTAGGTTTTAGGATTAGGATTTCTTCTTCTTCTCAATTTCCAGGTTCAATGTTCCTTTTATTTATTTTCCAAATTTAATTTATGAATTTCCATATTAGATTTGATTTCTTTTATTAATGCAATTTGAGGTATTTCAGATTTATGATTTTTATTTAGCTTTTTATATTCTTGGTTTTAATTGATGAATTGATAAATTGGAGACACTTGAGTTATCAAACTCCTTGTTGATTGAAAATTAGAATTCCTTGCTGATTGATTTGAATTCCAATAACTCTAGTCTTTTCTTAGGAATTGATTAGGACTTGAGGATCAAATTGATTGGTCCACTTGACTTTTCTTTATTTAGTAAGGGTTAACTAAGTGGGAGCAAAATTCAATTGTCATCACACCTGATAAGGATAACTAGGATAGGATTTCCAGTTCTTATACCTTGCCAAGAGTTTTCTAATTATTAATTTATTTTTCTTGCTATTTAATTTACTTGTTCCTTATTTCAAAAACCCAAAAACATACCCTTTTTTCATAACCAATAATAAATTATACTTCCCTGCAATTCCTTGAGAGACGACCCGAGGTTTAAATACTTCGGTTTATTATTTTTATTAGGTTTGCTTAAGTAACAAACAAAACTTTTGTATGAAAGGATTCTCTATTGGTTTAGAAACTATACTTGCAACGCGATTATATTTATAAAAATTCTTTACAGACAGATGTCCGATCGTTCAGCAGTCCTTGAGAATCCCTTACCCAGTCAGCCCCTATTACACATATGTCGTTGACAATTTGCTCGCAGTCCGGATCGCCACTTACTATTGCATGATAGCTTGCCTCTTCGAAGGGTGTTGATCTAAGCCCAAGAACTTTCATGATAGCCTTGGGGCTAAAGTCAACTTCTACACCTCTTACATAACTCTTGTAAGAGGTGTCCTTGCTTGTGTCTTCCCTCACCGTGTTGGCATAGAACTCTCTTACAAGGTTTGTATTTATTCTTATCAACGAACTGGTGAGAGGCTCCCATCTCCTCCTGTCAATTTTGTCTTTGATCTCTTGGTATTCATCATTCGGGAGTTGGAATGATATCTCAGGTAATATTCCTTTAGGCCTCATCCACGCAAGTTGTATTTCATGAAATACAGACTTGAACCTCTAATTATCAAAGGGAATTTCTTCAACAGGCTCCATTCCCTTTCACTTTTTAGAACTTGATGAGGCTGCCATTGATTTGCTTTTAAAGAGCTGAATAGACGAGAAAGAAGGAGTGGGGAAGAGTGGCTAGTATAGCTTATGCAAGGTAGAGTGAGAGTATGGCTTGAGGATGAAAGTGAGTGATTAGTTAAGTGAAAACAAGAGTGTTTGAACAAGTATGAGCATACAGGTGTAACTTGGAGTTAAAGGAATACGAGAAGTGAATTATGAGTGCAAGAAAGTGTAGCTTTGAGTGTGGAGTTCGGACCAAATGAAGGCTTATTTATAAAGAAAGGTGGTGAAGAATAGATGGTGAGGATTCAATTGGGCATGGTGGAAGTGGAGGGTGTGCATGCAAGATTGAATGAAGACAAGGATTGCTTCTTTATTAGGTTGGAAGGTTTGGTCATCAAGGTGTTGTTATGACACACCTAACTAACTAATGTGTGCAAGGTTACTCTTTCCAACGAGCAATTTCCAAGAACATGTGACTAGCCTTGCTCTAGAGTAGCCGAATCCTTTGCTTGACTTGTCCTCTCCATCAATCCCTTCTTCCATGTTCCTATCCAAATCAACAAAGCAAAAATTAATCAAAATAGATAGCAGCAAAATGAAATGCAATAACTAAATTTTGAAATTTTCATATTAACCAAAACTAAGTGTTCCTCATAAATCACAAACCACCATGACTTGTTGCAATTGTGCATGTGACATATGTGAACACCAAACTTAGTGTTTGGTCATGTGGTGCAAGGATTAGATTCAATTCCAAGGATGTAAATATTATGATCCTTATGCATCATCCTAGGTGCCTTGCACACCAAACTTGTTGTTCACCATATGCTTCATGCAAGAGTTCTATTAAATCCTTATCACCTTTGATTCAATCATCATGAGGACTACTTTATTATCTATTTTCAAGACATGAACTCAAAATGATGCAGATCATGATTTACATCTCATGAAATTCAAGGCCTAAAACGAATTTGATTCTCATCGTTCATACTTGTAGAATATGTTGAACACCAAACTCAATGTTTGGTTGTATACTTCAAGAGAATACTTGAGTAAAGGTCCTAAGATGTCTATATGTTCATCATGCTTGAAATCATCTTAGGGTGCCTCTAGGCACACCAAACTTAGAAGTTGATCATATGCTTCATGAAATGCTCAATGCAATTATCAAATTGTTTATGAAGGTTGACCACTTGTTATTATCACTAAAACAGGAAATGAAAAATGCTAAACATGGGCTGCCTCTCATGGAGCGCTCTTTTATTGCCATTAGCTTGACAATTGTTCTCTGTTAGGGAGGTTGATGATCATAGTGCCTCAGTTTGTCTCCTCTCACTGTCAACTTCCTTCAGTGTCTTGTCTGACTATTTCCATGTGCTCCAATGAGAGGATCTTGCTTACGGTGTAGTATTCAGAAGGATGTAGAGGTGTTTCCAGCTGTCGATAAATCAGCTTTACTTTGTCTCCTGGTGAGAATCCTTCTGTTGGAATCTTCTTGTACCTCCACCCCATTGGCACCTTTTTCTTACACTTCTTCCCTTTCTTGATGACTCTCCCTTCTTAGTGATTTCAATGTCAGGAGCTTTCTTTTTCACTTTCCCCCTCTGGTGTCTTTTCTTGTAGCTCCTTTTCAACTTTTTTGTCCTCTTGATCCTAATGCATCTCTTCAATCCTAGTCTTCTCCACCAAGAGTGAGTGGAATGCGAAATTGTGATCATCAACAATGGCGCCAAAAACTTGGAGCTCTTAAACGTGAATCACACTTTGTCACAATTCCGCACAACTAACCAGCAAGTGCACTGGGTCGTCCAAGTAATAAACCTTACCTGAGTAAGGGTCGATCTCACGGAGACTGTCGACTTGAAGCAAGCTATGGTCACCTTGTCAATCTCAGTCAGGCGGATTCAAATGGTTATGGAGAATTGATAATTAAAAGATAAATAAAACATAAAATAAAGATAGAGATACTTATGTAATTCTTTGGTTGGAATTTCAGATAAGCGTATGAAGATGCTTTGTTCCTCCAGAACCTTTGCTTTCCTATTGCCTTTTTCAAATCATTCATACTCCTTTCCATGGCAAGCTTTATGTTGGGCATCGCCGTTGTCAATGGCTACTTCCCGTCCTCTCAGTGAAAACGTTCCAAATGCGCTGTCACCGCACGGCTAATCATCTGTCGGTTCTCGATCATGTCGGAATAGGATCCATTGATCCTTTTGCGTCTGTCACACGCCCCACAATCGCGAGTTTGAAGCTCGTCACAGTCATCCCTTCCCAAATCCTACTCGGAATATCACAGACAAGGTTTAGACTTTTCGGATCTCAAGAATGACCGCCAATAATTCTAGCCTATACCATGAAGGTTCCAATCTTAGATTAGAAACCCAAGAGATACGCATTCAAGCCATTGCTAGTAGAACAGAGCTGGTTGTTAGGCACATGTTCATAGGTGAGAATGATGATGAGTGTCACGGATCATCACATTCATCAAGTTGAAGAACGAATGAATATCTTGGAGAAGAAATAGACTTGAGTTGAATAGAAAAATAATAGTACTTTGTATTGATTCTTGAAGAACAGCAGAGCTCCACACCTTAATCTATGGTGTGTAGAAACTCCACCGTTGAAAATACATAAGAACAAGGTCTAGGCATGGCCATGAGGCCAGCCCTCAAACGTGAAAAGGTCTATCCAAGTTTGAGTAAAAGATAGATAGTATGAAAATACAATAGCATAAGGTCCTATTTATAGAGAACTAGTAGCCTAGGGTTTACAGAAACCAGTAATTAATGCAGAAATCTTCTTCCGGGCCCACTTGGTGTGTGCTTGGGCTGAGCATTGAAGCTTTCATGTGTAGAAACTTTTCTTGGAGTTAAACGCCAGCTTTTGTGTCGGTTTGCGCGTTTAACTCCAGCTTTTGTGCCAGTTTTGGAGTTAAACGCTAGAATTCTTGAGCTGACTTGGAACGCCTGTTTGGGCCATCAAATCTCAGGCAAAGTATGGACTATTATATATTGCTGGAAAGCCCGGGATGTCTACCTTCCAACGCAATTAAGAGCACGCATATTGGGCTTCTATAGCTCTAGAAAATCCACTTTGAGTGTAGGAAGGTCAGAATCCAACAGCATCTGCAGTCCTCTTTCAGCCTCTGAATCAGATTTTTGCTCAGGTCCCTCAATTTCAGCCAGAAAATACTTGAAATCACAGAAAAATACATAAACTCATAGTAAAGTCCAAAATTGTGATTTTTATTTAAAAACTAATAAAAACATAATAAAAACTAACTAAAATATATTAAAAACATACTAAAAACAATGCCAAAAAGCGTATAAATTATCCGCTCATCACAAAACCAAACTTAAATTGTTGCTTGTCCCCAAGCAACTGAAAATCAAATAGGATAAAAAGAAGAGAATATACAATGAATTCCAAAAACATCTATGAAGATCAGTGTTAATTAGATGAGCGGGGCTTTTAGCTTTTTGCTTCTGAACAGTTTTGGCATCTCACTTTATTCCTTGAAGTTCAGAATGATTGGCATCTATAGGAACTCAGAATCCAGATAGTGTTATTGATTCTCCTAGTTAAGTATGGTGATTCTTGAACACAGCTACTTTATGAGTCTTTGCCGTGGCCCTAAGCACTTTGTTTTCCAGTATTACCACCGGATACATAAATGCCACAGACACATAACTGGGTGAACCTTTTCAAATTGTGACTTAGCTTTGCTAGAGTCCCCAATTAGAGGTGTCCAGGGTTCTTAAGCACACTCTTCTTTTTTCTTTGGACCTCGACTTTAACCGCTTAGTCTCAAGTTTTCACTTGACACCTTCACGCCACAAGCACATGGTTAGGGACAGCTTGGTTTAGCCGCTTAGACCAGGATTTTATTCCTGTGGGCCCTCCTATCGACTGATGCTCAAAGCCTTGGATCCTTTTTATCACCCTTGCCTTTTGGTTTAAAGGGGTATTGACTTTTTCTGCTTGCTTTTCTTTTTTTTTCTTATCTTTTTTTTTTGCAAGCTTTTCACTGCTTTTTCTTGCTTCAAGAATCAATTTTATAATTTTTCAGATCATCAGATAACATTTCTCCTTTTCCCATCATTCTTTCAAGAGCCAATAATTTTAACATTCATAAACAATCAAATTCAAAAATATGCACTGGTCAAGCATTCATTCAGAAAAACAATAGTATTGCCACCACATCAAGATAATTAAACTGTTTTAAAATTTGAAATTCATGCACTTCTTTTTCTTTTTCAATTAAAAACATTTTTCATTTAAGAAAGGTAATGGATTCATTTTCATAGCTTTAAGGCATAGACACTTAGACACTAATGATCATGTAATAAAGACACAAACATAAATAACATAAGCATAAAAATTCGAAAAACAGGAAAATAAAGAACAAGGAAATTAAAGAACGGGTCCACCTTAGTGATGGCGGCTTGTTCTTCCTCTTGAAGATCTTATGTAGTGCTTGATCTCCTTAATGTCTCTTCCTTGCCTTTGTTGCTCCTATCTCATGGTTCTTTGGTCTTCTCTAATTTCATGGAGGAGGATGGAATTCTCTTGGTGCTCCACCATTAGTTGTCCCATGTTGGAACTTAGTTCTCCTAGGGAGGTGTTGATTTGCTCCCAATAGTTTTGTGGAGGAAAATGCATCCCTTGAGGTATCTCAGGGATTTCATGAGGAGTTTCCTTATGCTCTTGTCCATGAGTGGGATCTCTTGTTTGCTCCATCCTTTTCTTAGTGATGGGCTTGTCCTCATCAATGAGAATGTCTTTCTCTATGTCAATTCCAGCTGAATTGCAGAGGTGACAAATGATATGAGGGAAGGATAACCTTGCCATAGTAGAGGACTTTTCCGCCACCTTGTAGAGTTCTTGGGATATAACCTCATGAACTTCTACTTCCTCTCTAATCATGATGCTATGAATCATGATAGCCCGGTCTATAGTAACTTCAGACCGGTTGCTAGTGGGAATGAATGAGCGTTGGATGAACTCCAACCATCTCCTAGCCACGGGCTTGAGGTCATGCCTTCTTAGTTGAACCGGCTTCCCTCTTGAATCTCTCTTCCATTGAGCGCCCTCTTCACAGATGTCCATAAGGACTTGGTCCAACCTTTGATCAATGTTGACCCTTCTAGTGTATGGGTGTGCATCTCCTTGCATCATGGGCAAGTTGAATGCCAACCTTACATTTTCCGGACTAAAGTCTAAGTATTTCCCTCGGACCATTGTAAGCCAATTCTTAGGATCCGGGTTCACACTTTAATCATGGTTCTTGGTGATCCATGCATTGGCATAGAACTCTTGAACCATTAAGATTCCGACTTGTTGAATGGGGTTGGTGAGAACTTCCCAACCTCTTCTTCGGATCTTCGGATATTCGCCCTTTTTGAGCTTAAAAGGGACCTCGGGGATCACCTTCTTCTTGGCCACAACTTCATAGAAGTGGTCTTGATGCACCCTTGAGAGGAATCTCTCCATCTCCCACGACTCTGAGGTAGAAGCTTTTGCCTTCCCTTTCCTCTTTCTAGAGGTTTCTCCGGCCTTTGGTGCCATAAATGGTTATGGAAAAACAAAAAAGCTTTAGGTTTTACCACACCAAACTTAGAAGGTTGCTCGTCCTCGAGCAAAAGAAGAAAGAAGAGAGTAGAAGAAGAAGAAATAGAGGAGATGGAGGGGCTTAGTGTTTCGGCCAAGGGGGAGAAGTAGTGTTTAGGTTGTGTGAAAAAGAAGGAGTGAAGAATGGTTTATATAGGAGTGGAGAGGGGGGTATGGTTCGGCCATTAAGGGTTGGTTTGGGTGGGAAAATGGTTTGAATTTGAATGGTAAGGTAGGTGGGGTTTTATAATGGATGGATTGGTGAAGGCTTTATGGAGAAGAGGGTAGGATTTGATAGGTGAGGGATTTTTTGGGGAAAAGGTATTGAGGTGATTGGTGAATGGGTGAAGAAGAGAGAGAGAGGTGTGGTAGGTGGGGATCCTGTGGGGTTCACAGATCTTGAGGTGTCAAGGATTTCTCAACCCTGCACCATGTGGCGTGCAAAACGCCCCTTGCTGCCAATCCTGGTGTTAAACGCCAGGCTGCTGCCTATTTCTGGCGTTTAACGCCAGCTTCTTGCCCATTCCTGGCGTTAAATGCCAGTCTGGTGCCCATTTCTGGCTGATAAACCACTATTTCATGGTTTATCTTGTGCTCAATTGAGTGGTTTTTATCAACTCTTTACCCACTTATTCATACTATTTGCATGGTTTTACATTTGCCTTCCTAATTATGTGCTTTGATTGAAAACATGCTTCTTTGGACTTATATTTGCTAATATTAATCCTCTCTTATTACCATTAAATGCCTTGATATGTGTGTTAAGTGATTTTAGAGATTACAGGGCAGGAATGGCTCAGAGGATGGAAAGGAAGCATGCAAAAGTGGAAGGAATACAAGAAGTTGGAGAAATTGCTAAGCTGTCCAGCCTGACCTCTTCGTACTCAAACGGCTATAACTTTAGCTACAGAGGTCCAAACGACGCGGTTCCAGTTGTGTTGGAAAGCTAAAGTCCGAGACTTCGATTTGATATATAGTATACCATAGTTGCCCTGATGCTAGGCAACGCGACCACGTCATCCATGCGGCCGCATTGCAGTGACAAAAAACCAGCGTGGCAGATTTCGCAACCAACAAATTCTGGGCTGTTTCTGACCCAGTTTGCGGCCCAGAAAACACAGATTATAGGCTATAAAGTGGGGGAATGTATCCATTCATGGAAAGCTTTCATATTCACAATTTTAGGAGTAGATGTAGTTTTTAGAGAGAGAGGTTCTCTCCTCTCTCTTAGGATTAGGATTTAGGACTTCTCTTAGTTTTAGGAGTGACTCTCAGTCCCAGGTTCAACGTTCTTTTATTTATTTTCTTAATTTAGTTTATGAACTCTTTATGTATGGATTGATTTTCTTAATTAATGTTATTTGAGGTATTTTCAGATTTGATTTGCTTTGCTTTATTTATATGAATGCTTTTAATTTAATTTAGATATTTTCCCTTTTTGGCTTTGGTTAAATAATTGGTGACTCTTGAGTTATCCAACTCGAGGTGTTGATTGAAAATTGGAATTCTTCAAGAATTAATTCGAGATCCTATAACTCTAGCGTTTCCCAAGGGAACACTAGGACTTGAGGGTTCGAATTTAATTCATCCGCTTAACTTACCTTCATAGTTAGAGGTTAATAAGGTGGGAAAAAAATCCAATTCTCATCACAATTGATAAGGATAACTAGGATAGGACTTCCAGTTCTTCATACCTTGCCAAGAGTTTATTTTATAGTTATTATTATTTTATTTTACTTGTCATTCAACTAACTTTTTACCTTAATCCAAAACCCCAAAACACACTTTTTTATAACCAATAATAAGAACACCTCCCTGCAATTCCTTGAGAAGACGACCTAAGGTTTAAATACTCGGTTATCAATTTTAAGGGGTTTGTTACTTGTGACACTCAAAACGTTTGTATGAAAGGACTTTTGAAGGTTTAGAAACTATACTTGCAACGAGGATTTATCCGCAAATTTATAGACCACGCAAAAGTTCTCTCATCAAAATGGCGCCGTTGCTGGGGAATTACAAACGTGTGCCTGATTATTGGTTATTGTAAATATTTAAAAAAAAATCAATTTTCAATTTTCAATTTTAAAAATTCAATTTTCAAAATTTAAAATTCAAATTTCAAAAAAAAATTTCAAATTTTAATCTTCAAATTTCAATTTTAAAAATTCAAAATTCAAATTTTAATTTTCAAATTCAAAAATTTGAATTTCAAATTTGCTTTTAATTTTGTTTTTAAATTTTTATTAACTAACTATGAGTTCTCACCCCTCTCGCTTCAAGTTTGATTCCAATGTTGTTGTTAGGAATTGAAACTATAATGAGAACAGGCATCAAGGTTGGAAGAATCAAAGATGGGAGGAGCCACAAGGATTTAATCAACCCTCATGGCAACAACAACCTCCAATGGACTATCAACAACCATTCTGTGATGCATATCAAGGCAATGGCTATGGTGAGTGCTCTTTTGATTATCAACAACCACCACCATACGCCTATGAACCCCCTCCTCAACATAACTTTGGACCACCAAACTCACAAGCCCCTTTCCGCCATTCTCCACCATATGACCCTAACCCTCAACCACCATACCAACCACCTTATGAGCCATATGAACCATATATAGAACCACCCCAATTCCAACCTAATTACTCACAAGAACCACCACTTCAATATTCACCATCTCCATATCCATCAATCCAAGAGCACTATGATCCTATTTATGAAAACCGAGTGCATCAAGAGACAAAGGATCGTTTCAAGGAAACAGTGGATCGATTTCAGGCAACCATTCATCAATTGGAGCAAGCGATAAATCAATTAGCTTCTCGACGTTCGGATACTCAAGGAACGCCCATGGCTTCATGTGGACAATCTAATGAAGAACGTAGCATGAAGGAGATACTAGAAACTCCAGTGAACAGTACGGAGCATGACTTTGTAATGGAACAAGTAGAGGAAGCCGGAATTATTGAAGAAGAAGAAGTGGTTGAAGACTTAGGAGATGCAGAACCTCCATGGGAAAGTCCAGTCATAGAACCCCCTTCCAAGACGTTTGAAATTGATGCTGAGGAGGGTGTACAACCTCCAAGGCATATCACAGTTGAAGACTTGGAAGTGGTTGATCAAGAGATGGAGAATCAAGAAGAAGAAGCACAACCTCCCATGCCCTTGGAAGGTAATGAAGAGAAGATTGAATTGGAAGAAAGCTACCAAGAGGAAGAGGTTGAAATTGAAGAAGCTTGCAAAGAGGTGGTAATTATCAGAGAAAAGCACAAGGGAGTGGAGCTTGCAATTTCATTAAAAATACCTCCCCCTAAGTTGCCATCATCCTTCACAACATTCAAGTGGGTAAAATTCATATCTCTTAGCTTTCTAATTCCACTTGAATATGGGCTACTAGAGACGGATGGTCAACTTAGAGCTCTTTGTAACATTAAGAGTAAGAGGAAGATGGCCAGTGGTAAGAATTGTCCTGCAAGGTTCATCATGGTTGGAAGCTTTAAGTTTAAACGTAAAGGTTGGTGTAAAGCTCAACTGAATGGGTCTAGGAAGCTGTTTGGTAGCTGCAGTGAGAATTCAAATTACTTATCACCCAGTTGGAAAAATACAGATCCCGACAAAGATGGGTGTAAAAGCAAGATTTGGGATCTTGGAATCTGCTCTGACACTTATTACCCCGGGAGCCTAAGAATCTGTTTGAAGCTTCTTAAGGGCTTTACATGCCTAGTTTGGGATCCTAGAGGCCATTGGAATTACAAACATTGGTGGAGATTCCTGGATGAATACAAGCATAAGCCACCATAACAGGGAGCTCACCAAATATCCAACTTAAGGACTTTAACTAAAAGTGCTAGGTGGGAGACAACCCACCACGGTATGATCGTTCATTTTTCATTTTTAGTTAGTTTTATTTGTTTTCGAGTTTTATTTTATTTTATTATATTGAACCTGGAGTTTTGCATCACATTCATATTAACACTGCATTCTGCATTTTTCATGCATAAAAAAAAAAGAAGCACGCACGCGACGCGGCAGCATCGCTGACGCGTCCGCGTCATGTGGGAAAAATGGCTCCCACGCGACCGCATCACTCACGCGGCCGCGTGACCTGGAAATCGACGTACGAAGGGTGCACGACCGAAAGTTGTGCGAGAGTGGTGCTGGACTGGTGCTGACCGCACACGCCTTACCACGCGGACGCATGGCTCACGCGTCCGCGTCATATCCCCATGATGGCCACTCACGCGATTGCGTCGACCACGCGACCGCATCACCCTGAATTTTGGCAATACCAAGTTTCTAACAGAGAGTTGTGCGTCCGCGAGGCTGCACTCGCGCCACTAGCACAAATCAAGTCACGCGATCGCGTGCCCCACGCGTCCGCGTCGCCTGACCTTATTGCGCACCACGCAACCACGTCACCCACGCGACCACGTCGCCAGCGTCACACAACCTATCCAGATTAGTGCCAATTTTCTTATCTTTTCTTCTCTAATCCTAATTTCTTCTATCTTTTCTTCTTTCTTCTTTCTTTCTTACTTTATTTCTTTCCCTTCTCATTCTTCTTATCTTTTATTTTATTTTATTTATTTGCATACTTTCATTCATTGCATATTTTTATTCTTCTAAATTTTTTATTTTACCATTGGTGTTCAAATGTTCTTATTCAACTGTTACATCTTTTCTGGTATTTTCTTGGTGCTTAATGACTTGTTTAATTCTGATTGAGTAATATTATTTAAATCAATGCCAATCTTTTATATCTGTATTACTTTTGCATTGAC
The DNA here is from genome assembly GCF_000816755.2 of Arachis ipaensis. Taxonomy (NCBI): domain Eukaryota; kingdom Viridiplantae; phylum Streptophyta; class Magnoliopsida; order Fabales; family Fabaceae; genus Arachis; species Arachis ipaensis. The sequence continues at coordinate 39,250,202 of NC_029786.2, forward strand.
ATGAATTTATATTATCTCTCCTTCCCCACTCTCTTCCCCATTGTTGTACATTTTATACCACTGGCATGTCATGGCTTCTATTGTTTTCTCACTTGCATGTTGTAGTTACCATGTAATTGAGACCCTTATTATTTGGCATTAACCCACCCATACTGTATTTATTTTCCTATCTTTATTTCTGGGTTACTCTTCTTCCCTTTTTCTTTCAGGATGGCCACCCGGAAGAGAACCGGAAGACGTTTACATGGGGAGACAGGCAAGTCAATCTGCACAATCTATAGAAAAAAGCATCAGTTGAAGCCACCCGTCCACTTGCACATCTTAGCATGCACCGAGGACGGTGCAATCTTTAAGTGTGGAGAGGTCGATACCGATCTTCATGGGTTAGTTATTTCCTAATTCAACACCAATATTTTATTTTATTTGTTAGTTTATTGTTGTATTTGCATATTTGTTTGATTTTATGCATTTAGTTACTACTTGGTTAAAGTAATAATTTCTTTTAAGACCCTATTTTTTTTTTGAAAAATTTCACTAATTTAATTTGAAAATTTTTTGTTAAATTTGTTTGAAGTTGTATTTGGAACATGGTTTTTGAGTCAAAGAACACACAACCTGTGAGATTTTGAGCTTATTTACATGGTTTCATTATTTAACCATAAATTTTTATTCTTGTGTGTTTTCTTCTCTATAATTGCAATCTTTGCTTTGTTCCATTCTATATGTCTATTATTTAGTGTATTTACATGTTTGCATATGATTGAGGTCATTATTTGTTATTAGCTCACTTATCCCAAATAAGCCTACCTTTTATATCACCCTTGTTAGCCACCTTGAACTTTTTAACCCCCTTCTATTTCATAACCACATTACTAGCCTTAAGCAGAAAAACAAAATAAAAATCCCAAGTTGAATCCTTGGTTAGCTTAAGATAGATATTGTGTATAATTTAAGTGTGGGAAATTTTACGGGAACATGGGATGATATGAAAAAGTAGGAAATTAAATTGAATAAGTTATTTGAAAATTTGGGAAGCATGCTCATATGAAATCAAAAATAATTAAATTACCATGTGCATTGAAAAAAAAAAAAATATATATATATATATATACATGCATGCGAAAAAAAATATGGCGAAAAAAATGAAAAATAAAAAGCAGAAAAAGCCAATAGCTCTTTAAACCAAAAGGCAAGGACAAAAAGCCAGTAACCTAAACATGAGAGATTAGAGTGATATACACTACCAGTGAGGGTTCAGTGCTTAATTCTATGTTCCCTGCTTTTATGAGCTATCTTCTTACAAGTTTACTTGTTTTTACTGTATAATTTTAATTAGTGAAATCTGATTTATGTTTGTCTTGGAGAATTTATTTACTTTTAAACCAAGTAGGTAGAAACATTTTTGCATGTAGTTGCATTCATATAGATAGGTTGCATTTCATACATCTTACAATTCCTCTTCATCTTTATAGTTTCTCTTAAGCTTAGCATGAGGACATGCTATTGTTTAAGTGTGGGGAGGTTGATAAACCACTATTTCATGGTTTATCTTGTGCTCAATTGAGTGGTTTTTATTAACTTTTTACCCACTTATTCATACTATTTGCATGGTTTTACATTTGCCTTCCTAATTATGTGCTTTGATTGAAAACATGTTTCTTTGGACTTATATTTGCTAATATTAATCCTCTCTTATTACCATTAGATGCCTTGATATGTGTGTTAAGTGATTTCAGAGATTACAGGGCAGGAATGGCTCAGAGGATGGAAAGGAAGCATGCAAAAGTGGAAGGAATACAAGAAATTGGAGAAATTGCTAAGTTGTTCAGCCTGACCTCTTCACACTCAAACGGCTATAACTTTAGCTACAGAGATCCAAACGACGCGGTTCTAGTTGCGTTGGAAAGCTAACATCCGGGGCTTCAATTTGATATATAATATGCCATAGTTTTCCTGACGCTAGGTGACGTGACCGTGTCATCTATGCGGCCGCGTCGCAGTGACAAAAAACTAGCGTGGCAGATTTCACAACCAGCGAATTCTGGGCTATTTCTGAACCAGTTTGCGGCCCAGAAAATACAGATTAGAGGCTATAAAGTGGGGAAATTCATCCATTCATGGGAAGCTTTCATATTCACAATTTTAGGAGTAGATGTAGTTTTTAGAGAGAGAGGTTCTCTCCTCTCTCTTAGGATTAGGATTTAGGACTTCTCTTAGTTTTAGGAGTGACTCTCAATCCCAGGTTCAATGTTCTTTTATTTATTTTCTTAATTTAGTTTATGAACTCTTTATGTTTGGATTGATTTTCTTAATTAATGTTATTTGACGTATTTTCTGATTTGATTTGCTTTGCTTTATTTATATGAATGCTTTTAATTTAATTTAGATATTTTTCCTTTTTGGCTTTGGTTAAATAATTGGTGACTCTTGAGTTATCCAACTCGAGGTGTTGATTGAAAATTGGAATTATTCAAGAATTAATTAGAGATCCTATAACTCTAGCCTTTCCCAAGGAAAGACTAGGACTTGAGGGTTCGAATTTAATTCATCCGCTTAACTTACCTTCATAGTTAGAGGTTAATAAGGTGGGGAAAAAATCCAATTCTCGTCACAATTGATAAGGATAACTAGGATAGGACTTCCAGTTCTTCATACCTTGCCAAGAGTTTATTTTATAGTTATTATTATTTTATTTTACTTGTCATTCAACTAACTTTTTACCTTAATCCAAAACCCCAAAACACACTTTTTCATAACCAATAATAAGAACACCTCCCTGCAATTCCTTGAGAAGAAGACCCGAGGTTTAAATACTCGGTTATCAATTTTAAGGAATTTGTTACTTGTGACAACCAAAATGTTTGTATGAAAGGACTTTTGAAGGTTTAGAAACTATACTTGCAACGGGGATTTATTCGCAAATTTCTAGACCACGCAAAAGTTCTCTCATCACTGGCGTTAAACGCCCAGAATGGTGCCAGACTGGGCGTTTAACGCCCATTCTGCTACCCTTACTGGCGTTTAAATGCCATTAAGTTTCTCCTCCAGGGTGTTCTGTTTTTCATTCTGTTTTTCCTTCTGTTTTTGATTTTTCAATTATTTTTATGACTTCACATGATCATCAACCTATAGAAAATATAAAATAACAAAAGAAAATAGAAATTTAATATAGATAAGTAAAAATTGGGTTGCCTCGCAACAAGCGCTTCTTTAATGTCAATAGCTTGACAGTGGCTCTCATGGAGCCTCACAGATGTTCAGAGCAATGTTGGAACCTCCCAACACCAAACTTCGAGTTTGAATGTGGGGGTTCAACACCAAACTTAAAGTTTGGTTGTGGCCTCCCAACACCAAACTTAGAGTTTGACTGTGGGGGCTCTGTTTGACTCTGTATTGAGAGAAGCTCTTCATGCTTCCTCTCCATGGTGACAGAGGGGTATCCTTGAGTTTTAAACACAAGGGAGTCTTCATTCACTTGAATGATCAATTCTCCTCTGTCAACATCAATCACAGCTTTTGCTGTGGCTAGGATGGGTCTGCCAAGGATGATGGATTCATCCATACACTTCTCAGTCTCTAGGATTATGAAATCAGCAGGGATGTAATGGTCTTCAACCTTTACCAAGACATCCTCTACAAGTCCATAAGCC
>NC_029786.2:39254352-39275800 GCF_000816755.2 Arachis ipaensis
AGGTATTGAAAACTTTCCAGGATCTTGTCTCTTCAGAGGTAATTTCTGCCTAGTCAAGTCATCCAGTTCTTTGATGAGCAATGGAGGTTCATCCTCCAAAGTCTCATTACCAAATAACCTGGCATTTAGCTTCATGATTGCTCCAAGGTACTTAGCAACTTGCTCTTCAGTAACACCTTCATCCTCTTCAGAGGAAGAATACTCATCAAAGCTCATGAATGGCAGAAGTAGATTCAATGGAATCTCTATGGTCTCAGTCTGAGCCTCAGATTCCCATGGTTCCTCATTAGGGAACTCCTTGGAGGTCAGTGGACGTCCATTGAGGTCTTCCTCAGTGGAGATTCTGCCTCTTCCTCCTCTCCAGGTTTGGCCATGTGAGACGTGTTTATAGCCTTACACTCTCTCTTTGGATTCTCTTCTGTATTGCTTGGGAGAGTACTAAGAGGGAGTTCAGTAATTTTCTTACTCAGCTGACCCACTTGTGCCTCCAAATTTCTAATGGAGGACCTTGTTTCAGTCATGAAACTTTGAGTGGTTTTGATTAGATCAGAGACAATGGTTGCTAAGTCAGAGTGGCTTTGCTTAGAGTTCTCTGTTTGTTGTTGAGAAGATGATGGAAAAGGCTTGCTATTGCTAAACCTGTTTCTTCCACCATTATTGTTGTTGAAACCTTGTTGAGGTCTCTATTGATCCTTCCATGAGAGATTTGGATGATTTCTCCATAAAGGATTATAGGTGTTTCCATAGGGTTCTCCCATGTAATTCACCTCTTCCATTGCTGGGTTCTCAGGATCATCAGCTTCTTCTTCAGAGGAAGCTTCCTTAGTACTGTCTGTTGCTGCTTGCATTTCAAACAAACTCTGAGAAATCATATTGACTTGTTGGGTCAATATTTTATTCTGAGTCAATATGGCATTCAGAGTATCAATCTCAAGAACTCCTTTCTTCTGAGTTGTCCCATTATTCACAGGATTCCTTTCAGAAGTGTACATGAATTGGGTATTTGCAACCATTTGATGCCAGGGCATTTTGGCCAGATTCACTAACCTTTTTCTTTACTGTTTTTAAGGTAGTTTCATGCATTTTCTTAGAAAATAAGCTAGTTTTGGGTAGATATTCACTTACATCTTGATTCAAGCATACATTGTGCACTTTACATGATTTCATGAGAATTTTTGCATGAATTATATGACAAATTGAATGATGCATGACTCATGAATTGGACTAGAACTTTGATGCACTTTGTTGCTTGATTTCAGGACAAAGGAAGCAAAGAAGAACCACGTTAGCAGTCACGTTAGTCCTACTAACGTGACCTCTAACGTGAAATGGGTGCTAACTTGCAAAGTTAATGAGAAAGGTAATCACCAATAACGCCCTCGAAGCCATCATAAGTCCACGTTAAGAGTCACGTTAACTAAGTTAACATGAACTCTAACGTGGAAGAAGACAACAAGGCCAATGTTAGTGACACTCTCCTTTGTCACTAACATTGGCCAAGCTCATAAGTGGCCACGTTAAGAGCCACGTTAACTTAGTTAACGTGGACTCTAACGTTAAGAAGCAAAAGAGAAGCCAACGTTAGTGACATTCACCTTTGTCACTAACGTTGACCAAGCCTCCATAAGCCACGTTAACTCCCACGTTAACTTAGTTAACGTGGAAGCTAACGTGGAGAGAGCAATTGATAGCCAACGTTAGTGACACTTACCTTTGTCACTAACGTTGGGGTGAACCACCAAGAGCCACCATGAGCAATGTTAACTTCCACGTTAACTAAGTTAACGTGGGAGCTAACGTGGATAAAGAGATGATGAGCCAACGTTAGTGACACTCACCTTTGTCACTAACGTTGGAGATGGCTAGCATGACTACGTTAGAAGCCACGTTGACTTAGTTAACATGGACTCTAACATGGGAAATAGGGGCACATTGGAACGTTAGTGACAAAGGTAAGTGTCACTAACGTTCTCGAAGAATTGGCATTACTACGTTAGAAGCCACGTTAACCTAGTTAACGTGGACTCTAACGTAGGGACAAGGGAGGACTCTCCACATTATTGGGAATGGTAAGTCCCAATAACGTGTGCGAAGGACCAAGAGGCAAAGTTAGTGGTCACATTAGTGCCACTAACGTTGAAGTCAACGTGATCATATTTGGGTTAGGAACGTTAGTGAAAAAGGTGATTGTCAGTAACGTTCTCGAACCCACACTTTCACTTAACGTTGACACCACTAATGTCTGAGCCAAAGTCCCTGCCTACTTCACCTTCACCTTTTCTCTCTGCAAGCAAAGCCTAAGGAAAAGGGATAACTGCTTCAAACTCAAGATTCAGAGGCCCATACCCAAGACTTAAAGAGCCAACTAGAAGATCAGAAGAGTAGTATATATAGGAGTAGCTTTGAATTAATTTAGAGAGTTAGAAACTTTAGGGAGCTTTTGGCATAGAACTACTCTCTGTATTTTACTTTCTCTGTACTTCTAGTTTTACTTTCATCATGTATTCTCCATCTTGGTTTTCATTTTCCAGAGCTATAAACAACTAAACCCCTTTCATTGGGTTAGGGAGCTCTGTTATAATTTGATGGATCAATATTAGTTTTCATTCTCCTTCTTCTATCTTTTCTCTTGATTTTACTTGAAAGCTTTCGATCTTCATCCAATTGGGTAGTTATCTTGGAAAAGAAGCTATTCATACTTGGATCTCTTCTGAACCTTGAAAGGGGAATGAAGAGATCATGCTAGAAATGCTTTCTCATGCTGGACCAAATTGGGTTTGGATGGATATGTGACTATAATCCTATCAACACTTGATTTGAGAAATGCATGTGGTATAATCAGTGTCCATACTTCATCTCTTCTCATGAGCAATTGACCAAGGAATTGGCTATTGATCAAGATTTGAGAGATTGAATTACCAAGAAATTGGAATTCGATCACTTAAGATTGCCAAGGAGATCACTGAATGCATTGATTGAGGAAGAGATGAAAATGAACTTGATCCGGAGAATGCAACATCTCCTGAGCCCAATGAACTCCCCATTTCTGATCTTATCCATTCTCTTTAATTTCTGCCATTTACTTTTATGAGCAATTAACCCATTCCCGTTTAAGATTCTGCAATTTACTTTCCGCCATTTACATTCAGCTCTTCATTTCTAGCATTTACTGTTTCTGCTATTTACTTTCCCGCCATTTAATTTTCTGCAAATCTCAAATCAAATTCTGGTTCGCTCAACTAGAACATTCCTCTAATTAAAGTTGCTTGATCAATCAATCTCTGTGGGATTCGACCTTACTCTATTGTGAGTTTTTACTTGACGACAAATTCGGTACACTTGCCGAAGAAAATTTGTTGAGAGACAAGTTTTTCGCGTATCAAGTTTATGGCGCCGTTGCCGGGGATTGATTTTGTATCAACAATGATTAAGTTGGAGGATCACTAGATTGAGCATTTGTTATTTTGTTGATTTAAATTTCTATTTGAGCACTTTACTTTCGGTTTCAGTTGTTTTGTATTCCCATCCCTTTAACCCCTTCATTTCAGTTGTTTACACTTTGTTTCACTCACCCATTAACTGTTTGATATATTGCATCACTCACACTAACAGCATTTTTTTTAGAATAGTTTCTGGATCTATTTCCTTGCTTGTACCTTGTTGGTTGTATGACAGGGAGGAGAAGCGGGGCTTCAACTTCTTTTGATTATGAACCTGAGAGGACCTTCCTTAGATTAAGGAGGGAAGCAAGAGGAAAGAGAGTAGTTGGTGCTGAGAAAGAGGAAGAGTACATTGAACCAAACATAGAGGAGAATATGGAGAACATTCATGAAGAAGAGGCTCACAACCATGGCAGAGAAGGTCTAGCAAATCATGCTGGGCAAGAGAGAAGAGTTCTTGGCTCCTACATCAACCCAAACCCAGGAAACTGTGGGAGTAGCATTCAAAAGCCAACCATACATGCCAACAACTTTGAACTAAAACCACAGCTCATCACCTTTGTTCAGAACAACTGTTCATTCGGAGGAGGCGTCCAAGAAGACCCCAATCAACATCTAACCACCTTCCTGAGGATATGCGATACTGTGAAGTCTAACGGTGTTCATCCTGACACCTATAGACTTCTTTTGTTCCCTTTCTCACTCAAGGATAAGGCATCTAAATGGCTGAAATCCTTCCCTAAGGAGAGTTTGACAACCTAGGAAGATGTGTTGAACAAATTTTTAGCCAGATTCTATCCTCCTCAAAGAATCAACAGGCTGAGAGCTGAGGTACAAATATTCAGGCAGTAGGATGGTGAGACTCTATATGAAGCATGGGAGAGGTTTAAGGACCTAACAAGGAGGTGTCCACCAGATATGTTCAATGAATGGGTGCAGCTGCACATTTTCTATGAAGGCCTTTCTATGAATCAAAGAAGGCAGTGGACCACTCATCCGGGGGATCTCTGAACAAGAAGAAGACCATTGAGGAGGCCATAGATGTCATTGAAACTGTAGCAGAGAATGACTACTTCTATGCCTCCGAAAGAGGGAACACTAGAGGAGTGATGGAGCTAAACAATGTAGATGCTCTGCTGGCCCAAAACAAGCTCATTACCAAGCAATTAGCTGACCTCACCAAGAAGATGGAGAGGAACCAAGTAGCAGCAATCACTACCTCATCAACAACCCAAGAGGGAGTGAATACAGAGGTAGAGAGTGAGCAGGAGCAAGCCAACTACATTGGGAATTCACCTAGGCAAAACCACGATCCATACTCCAAAACCTACAACCCTGGATGGAGGAACCACCCAAACTTTGGGTGGGGGAATCAACAAGATCAAGGCCAAGATCAGAGACGTCACAATCCCAACACCAATGCAGCTCACCAATAATTCACACAGAGAACATATCAACACCACCATAACAACACCTCTCTACATCCATATCAAAACCAAAATAACACTCCTCATCCTTCTACCTCCAATCCCAACCTACCATCATCTGATGACAGACTCTCAAGGATTGAGAACCTGCTTGAAGGCATATGCAAAGAGATTCAAGACAACAAGGTGTTCAAGGAGGAAGTGCGAGCAAATTTTAAGAACCAGGGAGACACCATCAAGAGGTTGGAATCTTAAGTGGGGTATCTCTTTGAGCAGATTCCCAAACCTACAGATGGATTCCCAAGTGACACAGAAAAAAATTCGAGATGTGAAACAAAGAAAGTAAGATGGGAAGATTGCAAGATGGTCACTACAAGTGATAAGGAGACTGAGGACAAGCCAAACAGCCCGCCAGAATAACCTGGAGAGACCTCAACAGAGAAAAAGGAAAAAGATCACCAAGAACCAAAAATCTCACAACAGGAGCTGCTGAGACTCTATGCACCCTTTCCCCAACTACTCAATGGTGCTGTGGAGAAGAGAATATATTCAAGATTTCTTGACTTGTTTGCATCTCTGCATGTAAACATACCATTCATCAAGATCATCCAACAAATGCCTGCATACATCAAGTATATGAAGGAACTGCTTCCCAGGAAAAGCTCACTCAAGGGAGGCCAAACTATAGTGATGAACAAGGAGTGCAGTGCCCTCATTCAACCAAAGTTGCCTACAAAAAGAAAGGACCCAAGGAGTTTCTACATTCCTTGTGCCATCGGAGAAACCATGTTTGATAAGGGACTCTGCGATTTGGGAGCAAGCATCAACTTAATGCTCTTATCCCTTATGAAGAGGCTGCAGATCAATGAGATAATGCCCACAGATGTAGTCATCAGGCTTGCTGATAAAACTCAAAAACAAGCAATAGGAGTGGTGGAAAATGTGTTGGTAAAGGTTGGGAAATACTTCCTCCCAACAGACTTTGTCATATTGGACATGGAAGAGAGTCACAGTCACCCAACCATATTGGGAAGACCATTCCTAGCTACAGCCAGAGCACTCATAGATGTGGAGCGAGGGGAGCTAATTTTGAGGATCCATGATGAACAACTCAGCTTTAATGTCTTCAAACTCTCACAAGAAACAGATCAAGAGAACAAGGAACTAAGGAAGGATCACAGTGAGACACTGAAGGAAGAGACAAGTACTGAAGAACAACGAGCACATCTAGAGATCCCCTTGGTTGATGAACAAGTAAATAACCAGTTGTCACAGCTCAAGGAAAAACTGGAGGAACATAAACCACCAGAGGCATATGAGGGCAGCAACAAAATTTTCTTCGAAGAAGAGGCCACAAAGAGCAAGGCACCAGACAAAGGAACAAAGAAGAGGATACCAAGGAGGTGGAGGAACAAGAAGATCCCTACCGAAGACTTCTCTCCAGGGGATAAAGTGATCTCAGCTTACTTCCCAAATATCCCCCCTGATCTCCCCAATGTACCATCTCAGTTACCTAAGGTCTTTACTATCAATAGAGTTCTCTCTTTGAAACATGTAGAGATCATTGATACAACCAATGGATATAGGTCCACAGCAAGAGGGGAGGACTTGAAGCATTATCAACCTCCCTGATGAAAGAGAAACGTCAAGCTAGTGATGCTAAAGAAGTGCTTCATGGGAGGCAACCCATGTTTTATATGCTTTTAGAAAATAGTGAATAAGTCAATATTAATGAATTCTAATCCAAACTTGACAAATACTTGGTGAAATCCTTATTATGCAGTATATAGTGAAGAATAAGTTTGGTGTTGTGATGCATGCCAAGGGAGCATGAATGCAACTCAGAGCATGCTAGTCTTGGAGCTTTGAACAAAACTTTTTTCATCCAGTGCTAAAAACTAAGTTTGGTGTCACCTAAGGTGCCACCAATGTGCATATAAGGATACACAGTTAGTTAGTTAGTTGGTGTTCATGAATAAACAATATAGTTCTTTTTCTTTATTATTCTAGCCGTAAAGTTTAATTTCTCAATCATATTAATTTTTCTTATTTTATTTTTATAGGAAAAGGGAAAGGAGCATTGAAGGGGATTGATTAGACAATTAAATGAGGAAGGTTCGGATAACACAAGAGGAGAATATTTCACACATGTATCAAGGGGGATGCATTGGGAATGGTTGCCAGGCAACATTTAAAGAAGAACAAACTTGGAAAATGAACCAACCCCATCATAAAGTTGGTAATCCTTGTGCTTATTCTATACAAAACTCCATCCGTTAATCATACACCAACCCCATCAATCCACACCTTTCATCTCCTCCTCACTTCCCTATATAAGTGAATCCTACTTCGTACTTCCCCTTCACACCCAAAGTGCTATTTCTCAAACTTCACACCTTTGGCATCCAAATTCCTCCATCACACCTTGTCCTAACCAACCAAATTCCTCATCTATCCGTACCCTCCACTCTCTTCACACAGCAACTCAAATTCATGGCAACATCAAGCACTCAAGAGGGACACAAAGTGGACAAAGAAGGAGGGGAGCACGGGCAACCACATGAGTAAAAGGTGGTAGAGTTCCTTCTTTGGTCCATATCTTTCTATGCTTTAAATAAGGAAGATCTTGTATGAAATAGAACATGCTTCCATGTTAGTTTGAACCTTTTTTAATTCTGTCTTTTAAACTTTTTGTTGATTAGGTCTATGCTTGCTAGTCTAAATGTTACTGCATCATTTCCTTACTTACTTGTATGCTTGTCCCATTCCATTCATCATTCTCTTGTTCCAGTACTTGCTTAGGGACAAGCAAGCTTTAAGTTTGGTGTTGTGATGCCAGGGCATTTTGGCCAGATTCACTAACCTTTTCTTTACTGTTTTTAAGGTAGTTTCATGCAGTTTCTTAGAAAATAAGCTAGTTTTGGGTAGATATTCACTTACATCTTGATTCAATCATACATTGTGCACTTTACATGATTTCATGAGAATTTTTGCATGAATTATATGACAAATTGAATGATGTATGACTCATGAATTGGACTAGAACTTTGATGCACTTTGTTGCTTGATTTCAGGACAAAGGAAGCAAAGAAGAACCACGTTAGCAGTCACGTTAGTCCCACTAACTTCTCTTTAATTTTTTTCATTTACTTTTATGAGCAATTACGCCATTCCCGTTTAAGATTCTGCAATTTACTTTCCGCCATTTACATTCAGCTCTTCATTTCTAGCATTTACTGTTTCTGCTATTTACTTTCCCGCCATTTAATTTTCTGCAAATCTCAAATCAAATTCTGGTTCACTCAACTAGAATATTCCTCTAATTAAAGTTGCTTGATCAATCAATCTCTGTGGGATTGGACCCCACTCTATTGTGAGTTTTTACTTGACGACAAATTCGGTACACTTGCCGAAGAAAATTTGTTGAGAGACAAGTTTTCTGCGTATCACCATTTCAATGAGTTCCTGAGCTTCTACAGGCATCTTCTTCAGATGAAGAGATCCTCCAGCAAAGCTATCCAATAACATCTTAGATAGTTCAGACAGACCATCATAGAAAATACCTATGATGCTCCATTCAGAAAGCATGTCAGAAAGACATCTTCTGATAAATTGCTTGTATCTTTCTCAAGCTTCATAGAGGGATTCACCTTCCTTCTGTCTGAAGGTTTGGACTTCCACTCTAAGCTTGCTCAATTTTTGAGGTAGAAAGAACTTTGCCAAGAAGGCATTGACTAGATTTTCTCAAGAGTTCAGGCTTTCTTTAGGTTGTGAGTCCGACCATGTCCTAGCTCTGTCTCTTACAGCAAAAGGAAAAGCATAAGTCTGTAGACTTCTGGGTCAACCCCATTGGTCTTGACAGTGTCACAGATTTGCAAGAATTCAGCTAAGAACTGATGAGGATCTTCCAATGGAAGTCCATGAAACTTGCAATTCTGTTGCATTAGAGAAACTAATTGAGGCTTAAGCTCAAAGTTGTTTGCTCCAATGGCAGGGATTGAGATGCTTCTCCCATAGAAGTAGGGAGTAGGTGCAGTAAAATCACCAAGCACCTTCCTTGCATTGTTGGCATTGTTGTTTTCGGTTGCCATGGTTTCTTCTTCCTTGAAGAGCTCTGTTAGGCCCTCTAAAGAGAGATGTTCTTTAGCTTCTCTTAGCTTTCTCTTCAAGGTCCTTTCAGGTTCAGGATCAGCTTGAATAAGTATGCCTTTATCTTTGTTCCTGCTCATATGAAAGAGAAGAGAACAAGAAAGTAGGGAATCTTCTATGTCACAGTATAGAGATTCCTTGAGGTGTTAGAGGAAAAGAAGAATAGAAGGAGGAGGTAGATAGAAGAGAATTCAAACATATAAAGAAGGAGGGAATTCGAATTGCACCTTGAGGAAGAGTGTTAGTCCTTTAAATAGAAGGATGTGAGAAGAGGGGAAGAATTTTCAAAATTAAAGTAAAAGATTTTGAAATAATTAAAAGAAATTTTGAAAATTTGATTGATGAATTTCGAAAACTAAAATTAGGAAAGAAATTAAGTGATTTGAAAAAAAAATATTTTGAAATTAGAAATTAAAAAGATATGATTGAAAATTAATTTTGAAAAAGATGTGATTGAGAAGATATGATTGAGAAGATATGATTGAAAATCAATTTAGAAAAAGAAAGTTTTTAAAATTAAAGTTGATTACTTGACTAACAAGAAATTAAAAGATATGATTCTAAAATTTAAAGTTTGATCCTTTCTTAATAGGCAAGTAACAACTTGAAAATTTTGAAGTAAATCATTAATTATAACAAGGATTTTTGAAAATTAAAAAAAATGGAAAGAAATTGATTTTGAAGAGATATGATTGAAAAGATGTGATTTGAAAAAGATTTGATTTTGAAAAATTATTAAGATTTGAAAAAAATTTGACTAGTGTTTAAATGCCAGTTTTCCTTCTTCACTAGGCGTTTTGAACGCCCAGCTTTTTCTGTTTGATTCCTCTGCTGAATGTTCTGATTCTTCAATTCTCTGTATTATTGACTTGAAAAGACACAATTTTGAAAATATTTTTGAATTTTTAATGATGAGAAACAATCAAAATACGACTAATCTTAGGAAACTCAAATCAAACAATGCATGCAGGACACTAAACTTAAAAAAATTTCATATAAGAGACACTAACAAATTGAGAATGCATATGAGAAACAACAAAACACACAAAACAAGAGAATTTAAAGATCAGAGCACTGAAATCATCAAGAACAACTTGAAGATCAATGAAGAACATATTGCATGTTTTCGAAAAATGCAAGAAGAATGCAATTGACACCAAACTTAAAAATTGATACTAGACACAAACAAGAAACATAAAATATTTTTTATTTTTATGGTTTTATAATTTTTTTTTTTGTGATTTTCGAAACTTATATGGAAAAAGAAAATAAAGAGAATCAAAACTTTTAATGAGAATTCCAAGAATCATGCAATGTTAGTCAAAAGCTTCAGTCTAAAAAGATTAGACATGTTTGGCCAAGCTTCAGCAGGACATTACATTCAGCAGCTAAATTGATGAGAATCAATCAGCTTTTGTGATGCTAAGAACATCACCTTGAAACTCTAGAATTAATTCTTAAAAATTATGAAAAGTACCTAATCTAAGAAACAAGATGAACCGTCAGTTGTCCAAACTCGAACAATCCCTGGCAACGGCGCCAAAAACTTGGTATGCGAAATTGTGATCATCAACAATAGCGCCAAAAACTTGGAGCTCTTAAACGTGAATCACACTTTGTCACAATTTCGCACAACTAACCAGCAAGTGCACTGGGTCGTCCAAGTAATAAACCTTATGTCAGTAAGGGTCGATCCCACGGAGACTGTCGGCTTGAAGCAAGCTATGGTCACCTTGTAAATCTCAGTCAGGCGGATTCAAATGGTTATGGAGAACTGATAATTAAAAGATAAATAAAACATAAAATAAAGATAGAGATACTTATGTAATTCTTTGGTTGGAATTTCAGATAAGCGTATGAAGATGCTTTGTTCCTCCTGAACCTCTGCTTTCCTATTGCCTTCTTCCAATCATTCATACTCCTTTCCATGGCAAGCTTTATGTTGGGCATCACCGTTGTCAATGACCACTTCCCGTCCTCTCAGTGAAAACATTCCAAATGCGCTGTCACCGCATGACTAATCATCTTTCGGTTCTCGATCATGTCGGAATAGGATCCATTGATACTTTTACGTCTGTCACACGCCCCACAATCGCGAGTTTGAAGCTCGTCACAGTCATCCCTTCCCAGATCCTACTCGGAATACCACAGACAAGGTTTAGACTTTCCAGATCTCAAGAATGACCGCTAATAATTCTAGCCAATACCACGATGGTTCCAATCTTAGATTAGAAACCCAAGAGATATGCATTCAAGCCATTGGTAGTAGAACAGAGGTGGTTGTCAGGCACATGTTCATAGGTAAGAATGATGATGAGTGTCACGGATCATCACATTCATCAAGTTGAAGAACGAATGAATATCTTGGAGAAGAAATAGACTTGAGTTGAATAAAAAAACAATAGTACTTTTTATTAATTCTTGAAGAACAGCAGAGCTCCACACCTTAATCTATGGTGTGTAGAAACTCCACCGTTGAAAATATATAAGAACAAGGTCTAGGCATGGCCATGAGGCCAGCCCCCAAACGTGAAAAGGTCTATCCAAGTATGAGTAAAAGATAGATAGTATGAAAATACAATAGCATAAGGCCCTATTTATAGAGAACTAGTAGCCTAGGGTTTACAGAAATCAGTAATTAATGCAGAAATCTTCTTCCGGGCCCACTTGGTGTGTGCTTGGGCTGAGCATTGAAGCTTTCATGTGTAGAGACTTTTCTTGGAGTTAAACGCCAGCTTTTGTGCCAGTTTGGGCGTTTAACTCTAGCTTTTGTGCCAGTTTTGGAGTTAAACACCAGAATTCTTGAGCTGACTTAGAACGCCTGTTAGGGCCATCAAATCTCGGGCAAAGTATGGAATATTATCTATTTCTGGAAAGCCCAGGATGTCTACTTTCCAACACAATTGAGAGCGCGCCAATTGGGCTTCTGTAGATCCAGAAAATCCACTTTGAGTGCAGGAAGGTCAGAATCCAACAGCATCTGCAGTCCTTTTTCAGCCTCTAAATCAGATTTTTGCTCAGGTCCCTCAATTTCAGCCAGAAAATACCTGAAATCACAGAAAAACACATAAACTCATAGTAAATTCCAGAATTGTGATTTTTATTTAAAAACTAATAAAAACATAATAAAAACTAACTAAAATATATAAAAATCATACTAAAAACAATGCCAAAAAGCGTATAAATTATCCGCTCATCAGTGAGTTTATGAGTGATTCCTTGGGCTTCTCCATCTAGTTTAAGTCTTTATCCTCAATCTTCATGCAGTTTTCCTTTTGCAGCAGGACATTGTATGTCTTTCAAGATATTAAGAGTTATTTGTTCATCGTGTGCCCTCAAAATCATCTCTCCTTTTTCTACATCAATGATGGCTCTTGCTATGGCTAGAAAGGGTCTTCCCAGTATAATTGAATCACTTTCTTCTTTATCTAAATCTAGAATCACAAATTCTGTAGGGAAGATGAACTTGCTAACTTTGACTAGAAGATTCTCTACCACTCAATTGGGTATTATGAGGGATCTATCAGGTAGCTGTAGTGACATTCTGGTGGACTTCACCTCTTCTATTGACAGCTTTCTCATCATCGAAAGTGGCATCAAGTTGATGCTTGAACCCAAGTTGCACAGAGCTTTATCAATTGGTATTTTCCCAATAGTACATGGTATGAAGAAACTCCCTGGATCTTTGAGTTTTGGTGGCAATCCTTTCTGAATTACAGCACTACACTCCTGGCTCAGAATCACAGTTTCTTTTTCTTTCCAACTCCTTTTCTTGTTAATGAGTTCCTTGAGGAACTTTGCATAGAGTGGCATCTGTTCTAACGCTTCAGCAAGTGGAAGTTTGATCTTTAGCTTCTTGAAAATCTCCAAGAATTTAGGGAATTGTTGGTTTTTGAGCTCCTTGTGCAATCTCTGAGGATAGGGTAGTGGAGGGACATATGGCTTCACCTCCTTCCTCTGCTCCTGTGGTTGTGCCTCTGATGGTTTCTTGCCCTTCAGTGAAGTTTGTGGTTCTTCATCTTTCTTGGAGTCCTTCTTGTCATTCTTATCAACCTCTGTTTGTTCCTTGCTGGCAACCTTGGTATCATCTCCCAATATCTTTCCACTCCTTAGTTATATGGCTTTACATTCTTCCATGGGGTTAGGAATTGTGTCACTTGGGAATGTCTTGCTTGGTCTCTCAACAGGCTACTTAGACAGTTGCCCAATTTGCCTTTCAAGGTTCCTCATAGACGCTTCATAATTGTTGTTGGCCTTCTCTTGATTATTCATGAGTTTGTACATCATCATCTCTAAGTTAGAGATTCTTTAGGATTCTTGATGTGGATGTGGTTGAGTGTGGGATGTTGATGGTTGATGGAAGTTGATTGGGGTGTTTGAAGGGTTGTTTTGTGGGTAGTATGTAGATGTGGGGTTATTGTTTTATAGTTTTTTGTATGGGTTGTTGTTAGTGGGCTGGTGGTTTTGATTGTTTGTGTTGTAAAAATTTTTGGGGTTAGAGTTCCTCTGCCATTGGTTCTGGTTTTCTCCCTATCTCATGTTGGGATGGTTCTTCCATGAGGGGTTGTATGTGTCTCCATGGAAGTCATTTTGGCCAGAACATGGATTGTGCATGTAGTGGACTTGTTCAGGTTCTTGCTCATTGTTGCACGCCTCATAGGTTTCTTCATGTTATCCCCAAACAGTTGGGGATTGGCTGGTTGTGCTCACTGCAGCTAATTGCAGTCCATTCATCCTCTTTGACATCATCTCCCTCTATTTGTTGAAGTTGCTGGTGCATTAGCTTGTTCTGGGCTAAGATTGCATCCACACCTTCAAGCTCATAGACACCTCTCTTTGGGGCTGCTTGTCTTTTCGAGGAGTAGAAATACTAATTGTTGGCCACCATGTCTATGAGATCATGTGCTTCTTGTGAAGTTTTCATCATTTGGAGTGACCTTCCTGAAGAGTAATCCAAAGCTTTTCTTGCTTTCAAAGAGAGGCCCTCAAAGAAGTTTTGGAGCTTCACCCATTCACTAAACATGTCTGGAGGACATATTCTGATTAGTGCTTTATACCTTTCCCAAGCTTCATATAATGACTCTCCCTCCAGTTGTCTGAAAGTTTGGACATCAGTCTTGAGCTTTATGATTCTTTTAGGGGGGTAGAACTTGGCTAAGAAATTGCTAACCATGTCATCCCAATTGGTGATGCTTTCTTTTGGAAATGTTTCCAACCATTGAGTAACCTTGTCCCTTAGAGAGAAGGGAAACAGCAGCAGCTTGTAGATGTCTAGATGTACCCCATTGGTCTTGATAGTGTCCCATTTCCTCAAAAAATAGAGAGATATTGATTTGGGTCTTCAGCAGCACTTCCTCCATAGTGGCAATTGTTCTGAACTATAGTAATGAGCTGTGGTTTAAGCTCAAAGTTGTTGGCATTCACATTTGGAGTAAGAATGCTACTCCCACAATTTCTTGGGTCAGGGATGGTGTAGGAGGCTAGCACTCTCCTGGCAGGTTGACCATGGTTGTTGGCAACCTCCTCAAGTGGATTGTGCATGTTATCCTCCATGACTTGATCAAGATCCTCCTCTAAATCTTCTTCTCCAATCACACCCTTCCCTCTTATTTCTCTTCTATGTCTCAGGAAGGTTCTTTCGAGTTCATAATCAAAGGAAGTAGAAGCACCTCTTCTTTTCCCTAGCATACAGAACACAAAATAAACAAAAAATGACAACTGAACACTCTATTGCTAGAGTGAATGTTAGAGTTAGTAGACACAATATTTCAAACAGTTAATATGCTTGAAAGAAAACAAAAGAAAAATGTCAAATCTAGACTATCACCTACTAAATCATTATCAATCTAAATCAATCCCCAGCAATGGCGCCAAAAACTTGATGATGCGGGAATTTGCACTGCACAAATCCCCTTCCTCAAGTGCACTGAATCGTCAAGTAATAACTCACAAGAGTGAGGTTGATCCCACATAGATTGATGGATTGAGCAACTTTTGTGAGGTGGTTTATCTAGTCAAGCAGATATTGAAAGGTTTTGGTGAAAATTGATGAATAGAAACAAGGAAAGTGAAACAACAAAATGTAAAGTACTAGAAATTTAAATGTTGGAAGGTAAAAGGACAGAAAGTGGCACAAAGTATAGAGTACTAGGAATTTAAATGCTGAAAAGTAAAGGACAGAAATTTAAATGGCATGAAATGTAAAGAGCTAAAACTTAGAGAGCAAAGAACTTAAATAAGCTGAAGCTTAAATGACAAAAAAGTAAAGGCAAGAATGTAAATAGCAATGGAAAGTAAATTGCATGAAATGTAAAGGGCATTGGGTGCTGGAAATTAAAAGGAAGCAAGAAATTCAAGGCAATTAAAGTGAATTCAAGGAAATCAAAGTGAAAAATGACAAAGAGAAAGATTCATTAGGGATTGGAGATATCATAATCTATCATGAATCAATAGGTCTCAACTCCATTCTCAATCATATGAAGTAGATCTAAGGTAGATTGGAATTAACTGAGTCCCAATTCCTTGGCAACATAATTTCTCTAATCACAATCAATTTGCCAATTCCTTGATCCAATTGTCATGAGAAGAGGTTAAGTGCATATCTCTTATCCATGAGCCACACCAACTCTCAAGATTTCAATTCCTCCCAAATGTTGTTGATCAAGAGAGTTGTGAGAGATAGAGCTTCAATCTAATTTCTATGATTCCCCTTCCGAGACTCACACAGAAATTCATGGATCTAAAACCCCCCTTCTGGAGTGAATTGATCAAAATGAAAATAGAAGTTATCTGTTAGCTACAACAAGAAGATTGAGAAGAAGAAGAATTTCATTCAATCATGTCAATTACAATAGAGCTCCTCCCCCTAATGATGTGGGGTTTAATTCATCATTGCTCAGCAAAATCAAAAGGAAAAGAAAAGTACAAAAAGTAAAACAAAGTACAAAGAAAATGATTCAGGGTTTTCCAATTAGGGTCCCTGCTTCCCAGCCTCCTTCTGACTTCAAAATCTGTCCTATTTATACACTTTCCAAATCAATCTTCAAGTCTTTGGATGTGGGCTTTGGCCTTTAGTTGAAGCAAGTTAGGAGTGACTCTTTGTGGCGTTGATCTAGGCATTAGCTCACTAACGTTCATAAGCTTGCATGGGTGTCATTGAAATTGGAATTGGCCTTGGTGTTAGTCACCAACGTTAGTGCACAAACGGTGGCTAACGTTGCCTTTAAAATCCTTTAGGAACTTTGCCACTAGCGTTTGTTCACCAACGTTGGTGCACCAACGCTCTTCCTTGTGCGTACGCATCATGCCTTGTGCGTGCACACAATGCCTCATGCGTACGCACACTAGCAATTTTTCCAACTCCAACTTGAAGATTTATCGAAGATGTTAGTGTGCTAACTTTAAGAAACGTTAGCACACTAACGTTGGCACCATATCTTGCTAGCAACGTTGGTGAGCCATCTTTGGGCCACCAACGTTGCTCCTTATGCTTGGCATGTTAGTGGGCAGCGTTAGTGAGCTAACTTTGGCCACTAAAATTGCTCACTCTCTTCCTTGGCAGCGTTGCTAGGAAACGTTGATGAGCCATATTTGGCCACCAATGTTGCTTCTTATGCTTGGTGATAAAACACTATTTTATGATTTATCTTGTGCTCAATTGAGTGATTTTTATCAACTCTCTACCCACTTATTCATACTATTTGCATGGTTTTACATTTTCCTTCCTAATTTTGTGCTATGATTGAAAACATGTTTCCTGGACCTTTAAATTGCTAATATTAATCCTCTCTTATTACCATTAGATGCCTTGATATGTGTGTTAAGTGATTTCAGAGTTTATAGGACAGGAATGGCTTAGAGGATGGAAAGGAAGCATGCAAAAATGGAAGGAATACAAGAAGTTGAAGGAACTGCAAAGCTGTTAGCCTGACCTCTTCTCACTCAAACGGCTATAACTTTACCTAAAAAGGTCCAAATGATGGGGTTCTAGTTAAATTGGAAAGCTAACGTCTGGGGCTTCGATTTGATATATAATTGGAAAGCCTGACCTCTGACGATAAGTGACGCGAACGCGTGATCTACGCGGACGCGTTGCAGTGGCGAAAAAACCAGCGTGTTTGAATTCGAAACCAGCGAATTCTGGGTTTTTCTGACCCAGTTCTCGGCACAGAAAACACAGATTAGAGGCTATAAAGTGGGAGAATGCATCCATTCATATACATCAGCTCATAATTCATAATTTTTAGTTTTAGATGTAGTTTTTAAAGGGAGAGGTTTTCTCCTCTCTCTTAGGATTTAGGATTAGGATTCCTCTTAAAGGAATTAGGATTTCTTATTATTTCAACTTTATTATTTCAACTTACAATTTCTTCTGAGTTCCAGGTTCAATGTCCTTTTTATTTATTTTAACAATTTAGCTTATGAACTCTTCATGTTTAGATTGATTTTCTCTTATTAATGCAATTGAGGTATTTCAGATTTATAATTCTTATTTAGCTTTTCATGTCCTTGGCTTTAATTGATTAACTGGAAATTCTTGAGTTATTAAACTTATCGTGATTGATTGTTATGTTTGCTAATTGAATTGAATTCCACTAACTCTAGTCTTTCCTTAGGAGTTGGCTAGGACTTGGGAATATAACTAATTAAGTTCACTTGACTTTCCTTTGCTTTAGAGAAGGTTAACTAAGTGGGATTAACTTCAATTCTCATAAGAATAACTAGGATAGGACTTCCGAATTTTCATACCTTGCCAAGAGTTTATTTTATAGTTATTTATTTATTTTACTTGTTATTTAAATTACCTGTTCCTCACTTTCAAATCCCCCAATTTACAAGACTCATAACCAATAATAAGAACATACCTCCCTGCAGTTCCTTGAGAAGACGACCCGAGGTTAAATACTTCGGTTATCAATTTCAAAGGGGTTTGTTACTTGTGACAACCAAAATGTTTGTAAGAAAGGACTTTTGTTGGTTTAGAGGCTATACCTGCAACGAGGATTTATCTGCGAATTTCTAGACCACGCAAAAGTTCTCTCTTCAAAATGGCGCCGCTGCCGGGGAAATGTAAACGTGTGCCTTTTTATTGGTTATTGTAAATATTTGCTTTTTGCTTGTTTATTTGTTTTTATTTTTGTTTTTATTTTTTCTTTTTCATAAATTAAGAGGTTATTGGTTTTTATTTAGTTATTAAATTTTTTTTTTAAAAATTTGTTCTTCATGTTTATCTTGACCTTCAAGTTGTTCTTAGTTATTCTCTTCGTTTTGATCTAAAAATTTTAAGTTTGGTGTCATTTTATTATTTTTCTTATCCCTTATTTAATTCAAAAATATCTTTTCTCTTTATTTTAATTGAATTTTTGAAATTTGCATACAAAAAAAAAAACTTCAGATTTCTATTTTAAAATTTTTATCTTATCTTATCTTAGTTTTAAATTTCAAAATTCAAATCTTTTTCAAAAAATCATATCTTTTTTAAAACCTTATCTTCTTTCAAAATTCAAAAAAATTCAAAATTCAAAATTTAAAAATTCAAAATTGAAAATTTAAAAATTCAAAATTCAAAATTTAAATTTCAATAACCTTTTAATTTAAATTTGTTTTTATTTTTATTTTTAATTTTTATTAGTTACTATGAGTTCTTACCCCCGTCGCTTTGAGTTTGGTTCTAATAATGTTGAAAGGAATGGAAGTTATAACAGGAACATGCATCAAGGTCAAAACAATAAGAGATGGAAGGAGCCTCGAGGATCTGATCAACCCTTTGGGCAACAACACCCTCCAAACTACCATGGACGACGACCATTCAACAATGCATGTCAAGACAATAGTTATGGTGGACCCTTTTGTGATAACCATCACCCACCAAATTACTATAGTCAGAAACCATTCCGAGGTGCATACCAAGATGATAGATATGGTGGAACCACTTGTAATTACCAACAAGCCCCGCTATATACCTATGAACCACCTCCTCAATGCATCTTTGAACCACCACACTCACAAGCCAACTACCACCATTCACCTCCATATGACCCTAACCCTTATCCACCCCAATTCCAACCCAATTACTCCCAAGAACCACCACCTCCCTATTGGTGTGGAATTTATAACCACAAACTAACCGGCAAGTGTGATGAGCGGATAATTTATACGCTTTTTGACATTGTTTTTAGTATGTTTTTAGTAGGATCTAGTTACTTTTAGGGATGTTTTTAATAGATTTTGTGTTAAATTCACATTTCTGGACTTTACTATGAGTTTGTGTGTTTTTCTGTGATTTCAGGTATTTTCTGGCTGCTTGTTTTCAAAAAATTTTTCAAAAATCTTTCAAAAATTCTTCCTTTGTTTTCGAAAAAAAAAAATTTTAAAAATAAAAATGTTTTCAAAAATATGTTTTCCTTTCAGAATTTTTAAGAATGAATTCTAGTGTTTCATGGAGCATGTTGAAGCCTAGCTGGCTGTAAAGCCATGTCTCAATTCTTATACTCAAGAAAAGAGCTTCTTTATCTTTCTTAGCCAATTGGCTGTTGAATGTAAGGAATGTCAGGCGTGTCATGTCTGAGTTACATACTAAAGCTTGGCTGGCTATTAAGCCATGCCTGACCCTTTGATTGGAGCTTTAGAGCATAAGATTCCTGGAATTCATATTAAAAATTTTGGAATCCTTATTTTCTTTTTCAAAATTATTTGTCGAAAAACATAAAATAAAAATCCAAAAAAATAGAAAATCATAAAAATCAAAAATATTTTTGTGTTTCTTGTTTGAGTCTTAAGTCATATCATAAGTTTGGTGTCACTTGCATATGCATCTTGCATTTTTTCGAAAATATCATGCATTCATAGTGTTCTTCATGATCTTCAAGTTGTTCTTGGTAAGTCTTCTTGTTTGATCTTGATGATTTTTTGTTTTGTTTCTTATCATGTTTATCATATGCATTCTTGAATTCTTAGTGTCTAAGCATTAAAGAATTCTAAGTTTGGTGTCTTGCATGTTTTCTTTGCATTAAAAATTTTTCAAAAATATGTTCTTGATGTTCATCATGACATTCATAGAGTTCTTGGTGTTCATCTTGACATTCATAGCATTCTTGCATGCATTCATTGTTTTGATCTAAAAATTTCATGCATTGCATCATTTTTCTTGTTTTTCTCTCTCATCATAAAAATTCAAAAAAAAAAAAATATCTTTCCCTTTTTCTCTCATCAAATTCGAAAATTGAGTTGACTTTTTCAAAAATTTTTAAAAATCAAAGTTGTTCCTTACGAGTCAAATCAAATTTTCAATTTGAAAATCTTATCTTTTTCAAAAATCAAATCTTTTTCAAAATTCTTAGTTATTTTCGAAAATTAAAAAAAATATTTTTCAAAAATCTTTTTCTTATTTTTATATCAAATTTTCGAAAATAACATAATCAATTAATGTTTTGATTCAAAAATTTGAAGTTTGTTACTTGCTTGTTAAGAAAGATTCAAACTTTAAGTTCTAGAATCATATCTTGTGATTTCTTATGAATCAAGTCATTAATTGTGATTTTAAAAATCAAATCTTTTTCAAAACTAATTTCTATCATATCTTTTCAAAAAAATATCTTCTTATCTTATCTTTTTCAAAATTTGATTTCAAAATATCTTCTCTAACTTCCCAACTTCTTATCTTTTCAAATTTGTTACAACTAACTAACTAACTTTTTGTTTGTTTCTTAACTTTTTCAAAACTACCTAACTAACTCTCTCTCTCTAATTTTCGAAAATATCTTCCCTCTTTTTCAAAAATTTCTTTTCTATTAACTAATTATTTTTATTTTTTATTTAAAAAAAAAATTTCGAAAAAAATACTAAACATTTTTCAAAAACTATTTTCAAAAATCACTAACTCTTTTTCAAAAATTGTTTTCGAAAATTCACTTCCCCCTCTCATCTTCTTCTATTTGTTTATTGATATACTAACATCTTTCCTTCAACTCTCCAAAAATCCGAACCCCCTCTCTCTCTGAGTTCAGATTTTCTTCCCTTCTTTTCTTCTACTAACACAAGGATCCCTATACTGTGGTATAAAGGATCCATATTATTATTACTATTTTTTCTGTGACATCTTCTTTGTCATATGAGCAGGAGCAAGGACAAGAACATTCTTGTTAAAGCAGATCCAGAACCTGAAAGGACTCTGAAGAAAAAATTAAGAGAAGCTAAAATACAACAATCCAGAGGAAACCTTTTCAGAAATTTTCGAACAAGAAGAGGAGATGGCAGCCGAAAATAATAATAATATAAGAAAGATGCTTGTGACTTCACTGCACCTAATTCCAATTTACATGGAAGAAGCATCTCCATTCCTGCCATTGGAGCAAACAACTTTGAGCTGAAATCTCAATTAGTTTCTCTGATGCAGCAGAACTACAAGTTTCATGGACTTCCATCTGAAGATCC
>NC_029786.2:39276006-39276354 GCF_000816755.2 Arachis ipaensis
TACTTCTGCAGGTGGATCCATTCACCTAAAGAAAACGCCTGCAGAAGCTCAGGAACTCATTGACATGGTTGCTAATAACCAGTTCATGTACACTTCTGAAAGGAATCCTGTGAGTAATGGGACGCCTATGAAGGAGGGAGTTCTTGAAGTTGATACTCTGAATGCCATATTGGCTCAGAATAAAATATTGACTCAGCAAGTCAATATGATCTCTCAGAGTCTGCATGGAATGCAAGCTGCATCCAACAGTACTCAAGAGGCATCTTTGGAAGAAGAAGCCTATGATCCTGAGAACCCTGCAATAGCAGAGGTAAATTACTTAGGTGAACCTTATGGAAACACCTATAA
>NC_029786.2:39276509-39294047 GCF_000816755.2 Arachis ipaensis
ACATGTTATTTGATAGTCTGAAAAATCATAAAAATGATTCTTGAAGCAAGAAAAAGCAGCAAAGAACAAAGCTTGCAGAAAAAAAAAATATAGGCGAAAAAAAAAATATAGAAAGAAAAAGAAAGAGCAAGCAGAAAAAGCCAAAGCTCTTAAAACCAAGAGGCAAGAGCAAAAAGCCAATAACCCTTAAAACCAAAAGGTAAGGGAAATAAAAAGGATCCCAAGGCTTTGAGCATCAGTGGATAGGAGGGCCTAAAGGAATAAAATCCTGGTCTAAGCGGCTAAACCAAGCTGTCCCTAACCATGTGCTTATGGCGTGTAGGTGTCAAGTGAAAACTTGAGACTGAGCGGTTAAAGTCAAGGTCCAAAGCAAAAAAAGAGTGTGCTTAAGAACCCTGGACACCTCTAATTGGGGACTTTAGCAAAGCTGAGTCACAATCTGAAAGGGTTCACCCAATTATGTGTCTGTGGCATTTATGTATCCGGTGGTAATACTGGAAAACAAAGTGCTTAGGGCCACGGCCAAGACTCATAAAGAAGCTGTGTTCAAAAATCATCATACTGAACTAAGAGAGTCAATAACACTATTCGAAATCTGAAGTTCTTATAGATGCCAATCATTCTGAACCTCAATGGATAAAGTGAGATGCCAAAACTATTCAAGAGGCAAAAAGCTATAAGTCCCGCTCATACGATTGAAGCTCTGTTTCATTGACAATTTGGAATTTATAGTATATTCTATTCTTTTTATCCTATTTTGATTTTCAGTTGCTTGGGGACAAGCAACAATTTAAGTTTGGTGTTGTGATGAGCGGATAATTTATACGCTTTTTGACATTGTTTTTAGTATGTTTTTAGTAGGATCTAGTTAGTTTTAGGGATGTTTTTAATAGATTTTGTGTTAAATTCACATTTCTGGACTTTACTATGAGTTTGTGTGTTTTTCTGTGATTTCAGGTATTTTCTGGCTGAAATTGAGGGACCTGAGCAGAAATCAGATTCAGAGGTTGAAAAAGGACTACTGATGCTGTTGGATTCTGACCTCCCTGCACTCAAAGTGGATTTTCTGGAGCTACAGAACTCGAAATGGCGCGCTTTCAATTGCGTTGGAAAGTAGACATCCAGGGCTTTCCAGCAATATATAATAGTCCATACTTTGGCCAAGAATAGACGACGTAAACTAGCGTTCAACGCCAGCTTTCTACCCAAATTTGGCGTCCAGCGCCAGAAAAGGATCCAAAACCAGAGTTGAACGCCCAAACTGGCACAAAAACTGGCGTTCAACTCCACAAATTGCCTCTGCACGTGCAACACTTAAGCTCAGCCCAAACACACACCAAGTGGGCCCCGGAAGTGGATTTATGCATCAATTACTTACTCATGTAAACCCTAGTGACTAGTTTATTATAAATAGGACCTCTTACTATTGTATTTGACATCTTTGGACGCCTGGTTCTTAGATCAGAGGGGCTGGCCTCTCGGCCATGCCTGGACCTTTCACTTATGTATTTTTAACGGTAGAGTTTCTACACTCCATAGATTAAGGTGTGGAGCTCTGCTGTTCCTCAAAGATTAATGCAAAGTACTACTGTTTTCTATTCAATTCTTCTTATTTCGCTTCTAAGATATCCATTCGCACCCAAGAACGTGATGAAGGTGATGATTATGTGTGACGCTCATCACTATTCTCCCCTATGAATGCGTGCCTGACAAACACTTCTGTTCTACATGAATTAAGCTAGAATGAGTATCTCTTATATCTCCTAACCAGAATCTTCGTGGCGTAAGCTAGAATGATGGCGGCATTCAAGAGAATTCGGAAAGTCTAATCCTTGTCTGTGGTATTCCGAGTAGGATTCAATGATTGAATGACTGTGACGAGCTTCAAACTCGCGAGTACTGGGCGTTAGTGACAGACGCAAAAGGAGGGTGAATCCTATTCCAGCATGATCGAGAACCAACAGATGAATAGCCGTGCCGTGACAAGGTGCGTGAGCATATTATTCACTGAGAGGAGGGGATTGTATCGAAGTTGTGACAATTATGAATTAAGATCAGAGCACCAAGCTTTGGAGCCATTACCAGGAATTGTTCGAGCCTGGAGATCACAATTTCGTGCACCAAAGTGCACCGGGTCGTACCAAGTAATACCTCAAGTGAGTGAGGGTCGATCCCACGAGGATTGATGGATCAAGCAACAATGGTTGAGTGATTAGCTTAGTCAGACAAACAGAAAAGAGTGTTTTGGTATTCAAAAGCATTAAACAATAATTTAAAAATTAAAACAGCAAGCAGTAAATTGATGAGAATAATATATGCAGAAAAAGTTAAGGCTTCAGAGATATCTATTTTCCGGATTGACTTTTCTTACTAACTATTTTAATCATGCAAGATTTAATTAATGGCAAACTATATATGACTAAGCCATAATTCCTTAGACCTTCTTAGTCTACTCTAACTTTCATCAACCGCCAATTCCTTGGTCACTTAATTCCAATTAGAGGGAGAAATTCAATTCTAGTTTATATGCCACAGAAATCCTAATTACCCAAATATAAGAGGATTATATGTCATGTATCCCGTTAAGTCCAGATAATTAGAAATTTAGGAGAATATGTTTTCAAGCTGTTGTTCAAGTAAAGAGCTTTTCCAAGTTATACAAGAACTCAATTAGAAAGAGGGTCATACTTCCGTTCCACCCAAATTCATAAGATAAAGAACGAAAACAATTCTTGAAATATAAATCAGTACATGAATTAAAATAGAAAAATAATATTATCAATCCATACAATAGACAGAGCTCCTAACCTTAACAGTAGAGGTTTAGTTGCTCATGGTTCAGAGAGAAAATTAGGATTCTGAAAAACTGTAAATTGTGGAATGAGGTAGAAGTGAAGGGAAGAACCCGAAAGGGTTATTCTTTTCCCTTTTATATCTAATCCTAATTAATGTAAAATATATTTCCTAAAAATAAAATAATATATTTTCCTATTTTAAAATAAAATACAAATTTAATCAAAATGAATTTGTCTTCATGTGCAGCTTGTATGAAAGCCTGGGGACCACTTTGATATTGAGGATCCACGCTGAACTTAGAAATTCCCAAGTTCAGCACGGAGGAGGCAGCGGCATTTTGCTTGTTTCCCTTTGAGTCCATGCTGAACTTGGCTTTTTCCAAGTTCAGCGTGGGATGTGGTGCGTGCTTCCCTGGGAGCTTTCAAGTTCCATGCTAAACTTGGCAGGGGCCAAGTTCAACGTGGAGGAAGCAGAGGTTGCTGGAGAAGAAGTATGCACTATTATATATCGTTGGAAAGCTCTAGAAGTTAGCTTTCCAATACCGCTAGAATCACGTCAATTGGACCTCTGTAGCTCAAGTTATTCCAGTTTGAGTGCAGGGAGGTCAGGATTGACAGCAACATTCGCTTTCCTCCTTTTTATGCTACAAAACTCTGTCAAATCCATTCGAATGCTACCTGAAATAAATAGAATTGTGCACAACTCAAAGTAGCATCCATAGTAGCTAAAAGATATTTAAATTTTGTTTAAACTTAGAAATTCAAATACAAATTCACAAGGAAAATATAGATAAGGTGCTCACGCATCACAACACCAAACTTGAATTGTTGCTTGTCCTCAAGCAACCAAAATTAGTACATGATCAAGATATGAATTTGTGTGAGAAGTGGGAGTTCAGTTATGCTCATGTCTCTCCTTAAAGTGGGGTTTATCTCCTGCAATTCTGAATAGTTCTGGCATCTCACTCTCCTTTGAATCAGAGGACTATCACTGTCATTTGGAATTAGAATCCGGATTATATTATGAATTCTCTGATCTTTCTACTTCAATTTAATCCTTGAACATAGCAGAATTTACTTTAATTCTCTTTTCCTTGGTGCTTTGCACCTTGAGCCTAGCCGTGACTTTAAATGTTTTGTCTCAAGCTTCACTTGATACAAAAACACCACAAGCACTTGACTGGGGAACTCTTTCTAAATTCTGATTTTTCTCTTTTTTTTTCTTTTTAGTTACTCCCAGACAGTGGTGCTCAAAGCCTTTGGCATACTCCGTTAATTGCATTTGATCTCAACTCTAAATGTTTTGTCTCAAGGATTACTTGATACAAGAACACCACAAGCATATGACTAGGGAAACAACTCTTTGAGCTTTTAATCATGTCTGACCTCCCTAGTTATTGATGCTTGGAGCCTTGGACCTTGCTTTTATGCTTATCTTGCTGTCTCTTTTGCTTCAAGGATTAAATTTTTGTTTATTTCAGAGAAGTCATAATAATTCTCTAAATCCCTATTCCTCATACATCAACATCCCTTGATTCAAATTCAAATATGCTCTGTTCATATAATTCATTCAGAATTACAAATAACACCACCACATCTCAAATGAGTGGCAGGCCTCTAAAATAGACTGGAATTCTGATTGAGGCACACACTGTCTAATTACCTGGTCAGCGCCACATCTCCATAAATATGGGTCATCCCATATATAATATTTGGACTCGCTTTTCAGCTTGTCTCTTTGATGCTTAGTAAAGTTTGGAGGAAAAGTGCGGCTAACTAGATAATTAGCTACAGGTGCATACCAAGGGACTACTTCAGATACTGCTTGTAAGTTATCAAACGGGAAATTATCATTTATAGGAGTGGAAGTATCCTTAATGTGCTCAAGGCGACTCAAGTGGTCTGCCACTAGATTCTAGTTACCACTCCTGTCCTTAATTTCTAAATCAAATTCTTGTAGTAGCAGTATCCAAGGTATAAGCCTTGGTTTGGACTCTTTTTTAGCTAATAAATACTTTAGAGCTGCGTGGTCTGAGTACACTATTACTTTAGTACCAAGTAAATAGGCTCAGAATTTATCCAGAGCAAAAACAATAGCAAGAAGCTCTTTCTCAGTAGTAGTGTAATTAGACTGAGCTGTGTCTAAAGTCTTAGACGCATAAGCAATTACAAAAGGATCCTTACCTTCACGCTGAGCCAGCGCTGCTCCTACTGCATGATTGGAAGCATCGCACATGATTTCAAATGGCTGGCTCCAGTCTGGTCCTCTCACAATTGGAGCTTGAGTCAGGGCAATCTTCAGCTTATCAAACGCTTGTTTACAATCCTCACTGAACTCGAACTCAATATCTTTTTGTAGTAGTCTGGATAAGGGTAGTACTACCTTACTGAAGTCCTTAATGAATCTCCGGTAAAAATCTGCATGGCCAAGGAACGAACGGACTTCCCTCACAGAAGAGGGGTAAGGTAAACTAGAAATAACATCCACCTTTGCTGGATCTACAGAAATGCCAGTATTAGACACAACATGTCGTAGTACAATCCCTTGTTTTACCATAAAGTGATATTTTTCAAAATTCAATACAAGATTTGTACTGAAACATCTATCTAATACTCTAGATAAACTATCCAAGCAAAGGCTAAATGAATCACCATAAACACTAAAATTATCCATAAAAACCTCCATACAGTCCTCAATAAGGTCAGAGAAAAGACTCATCATGCACCTTTGGAAAGTAGCTGGTGCATTGCATAAGCCAAAGGGCATTCTTTTATAAGCATAAGTGCCAAAAGAACATGTAAAAGTAGTCTTTTCCTGATCTTCAGGAGCTATATGGATTTGAAAATATCCTGTATACCCATCTAAAAAGCAATAATGGGATTTACCTGACAGGCGGTCAAGCATCTGATCAATGAATGGCAAGGGGTAATGATCCTTGCGAGTGGCTTGGTTGAGACGCCTATAGTCAATGCAAACTCTCCATGAATTCTGCACTCTAGTTGTCAGAAGCTCTCCGTGCTCATTTCTTACTATTGTGATTCCAAACTTCTTGGGCACCACTTGTACTGGACTGACCCATTCGCTATCTAAGATGGGGTAAATGATATCTGCTTCAAGTAGCCTAGTCACTTCTTTCTTGACAACTTCTAAGATGGTGGGATTCAATCTTCTTTGAGGTTGACGGACAGGCTTTTCTCCCTCTTCTAAGAATATTCTGTGCTCACAAAGTTGAGGGTTGATGCCTACTATGTCCGCCAGGCTCCATCCAATTGCTTTCTTGTGTTTTCTCAGCACACTGAGTAGCTGTTCTTCTTGTTGGGAAGTGAGTTCCCTTGCAATGATAACTAAAAACTTCTGCTTGTCCTCAAGGTAAGCATACTTAAGGTATAGAGGGAGGGGCTTTAATTCTAATTTCTACTCATGGCCAGGCTATGGGTCATCCAGAGCTGGTGATAATGGCAAAGTGCCCTCATTGTCCTCTGAAAGTGTCCCCACACTTGGACCTTGTCCTGTGTACTTCTCTTCTAATTCTTCCTGGTGAAATTCAGCCACAGTTTCATCTATGATGTCACACTGGGAGATAGAAAGATCATCTAGAGGGTGCTCCATAGCTCCATGTAAACTGAATTTCACTATTCTGCCATCTATTTCAAAAGAATAAGTTCTGGAAAATGCGTCTAGCTTGAACTTTGAAGTCTTCAGGAATGGTCTTCCAAGCAGGATTGATGATGGTCTTCCTGAGTCATTAGGAGGCATTTCCAGGATATAGAAGTCAACGGGAAATATGAGCCCCTTAATGCCCACTAATACATCGTCAGCAATTCCAACTACTGTAATAATGCTTTTATCTGCTAACACAAAACGAGTTGTCGACCTTTTTAAGGGAGGGAGCCTCAAAGTATCATATATAGACAAAGGCATTATACTAACACATGCTCCTAAATCACACATGCAGTCATAAAATATCATACCTCAAATAATACAGTTAACCATACATGGACCTGGATCACTACACTTTTCAGGTATACCTCCCATTAAAGCAGATATAGAACTACCTAAAGGAATAGTTTCTAATTCATTAATTTTGTCTTTATGTATACATAAATCTTTTAGAAACTTTGCGTATTTAGGTACCTGCTGAATAACATCTAAAAGGGGAAAGTTACCTCAACCTTTTTGAATATTTCTACCATTTTGGGATCAAGTTCCATCTGCTTCCTGGGCTTCCTTGCAATTTGTGAAAATGGAATAGGAAGGGCATTTTCTGCAGGGTCTGCATCCTTTGGTGCTACTTTCTGTGGTTGGGCTTCTTCTTCTTCAACCATGTCTTGTATGTCCTCTTCTTCTTCAGTATCCTCTACTTCCACCACCTCTTCAGCTGAGGCGTGTTCTGATGGGATTGGCTCCTCTTTATTCATCTCTTGCAGTGTGGTTCCGAACCTTAGGGTGATGGCATTGATGCCACCCTTTGGATTGGGTAAAGGTTGAGAAGGAATCCCACTGGAGCTTGCAGGTTGAGTATTTGAAGTATCGAGTGATGCCAGCTGAGAGATGAGAGCTTGTATAGCGGATGCTAGGCCGTTAAGTGAACTCTCCACATTCTTTTGTCCTTGCGCAATGGATTGAAGCGCCTCGTCACTCGGAGAGGAATTAGATTGAGTGATCTGCGGAACTTGTTGTTGGTTGTGCTGTGGTCCTTGGGACTGCCTCAGGTGAGGTGCTCGGTAAGGCTGGTTCTGGTTCTGCTGCCTGTTGTTGTTATTATTCCACCTCTAATATCCTTGATTGTCTCTGCCTCCTCTATTATTGTTGTCCCTCCAACTCTGGTTAGAATTATCTCTCCAACCTTGGTTGGAATTGTCTTGCCATCCATGGTTGTAGCTGCCACCTTGATTGTATCCTTGGTTAGGGCAGTCATAGAAGTTATGAGTGGCTGCCACAGTGTTGTCTTCCTGCTGGAGCTGCGGACATTCATCAGTGTAATGGCTATAATCAGCACAGATCCCGCACACTCTCTGTGGGACTAACTGTTGGCCTTGCTGCGCTTGTTGTTGATTCAACTGCATCTGCTTCAGTAAGTTGGTCATTTCATATCTACTCTGAATCAGAGCAGTAGTTTCCTTGCTAGAAGATACCTCTGCAACAGCTTTTGACCGGCCTTGTTTCTGCCTGTGATTCCTAGTAGATTCAGCTAAGTCGCTGATCAATTGCCATGCCTCATCAGTGGTCTTGTACTTTTTCATAGACCCATTGCTAGCACTTTCCAATGTGGTCTTATCTTGGGGCCTCATGCCCTGCGTGACGTAGTCGAGCAACACTATCTTGTCAATCATATGGTGGGGACATGCTTCCAGAAGGTTGTTGAAGCGCTTCTAGTATTTGTAGAGAGTCTCGGACTCATCCTGGACAATCATGGAAATGTCTTTCCTTAGTTTATCAGTAACTTCAGCTGGAAATAATTTTTCCAAAAATTCTCTTCTAAGCGTATCCCAGTCAGAAACAGTTGCCGCGGGTTGAGTGTAGTACCACTCTCTCGCCTTTCCCTCAAGAGAGAATGGGAAGGCTTTTAACAGAACAGAAGTTTCATCTGCATCATCACGCCTGACAATAGAATAGGCTGCTTGGAAGTCCCTAAGGTGCTTGATAGGCTCTTGAGCAGGTAAGCCATGAAACTTAGGCATCAAGTTGAGCAGTGCAGACTTTATTTCAAAATCTGTAGCCACTGCTGGGTGATGCGCTTGAAACGGTTGCATTGTAAAATCAGGAGCTCAAGCCTCCTGGATAGTAACTCTCCTAGGTGCTGCCATGTCACCTGCACATAAATCAACCGAACCAGTAAAAAGTGAGCTTATTTCTTCCTTACGTGAAGTTTCAGATTCGCCCTCGGGGAGGACTAACCGACGCCGAGCTTGCGTTATACGTGAAATAGTTCTTTCGATCTCAGGATCAAATATTGACAAGCTTGGATCAGGAAGCGAACGCGTCATTTAACGAAAGAAACATGCAGCTCGTAGTAGTAAAATAAAATAAAATGCAAATAAATAAATTCCAATCAATAACTTAGCACTATTGCAACTCCCCGGTAACGGCGCCAAAAATTGACGTGGCGGAAATTGGCGAGTTAAGAAATTACTATAAGAGATACGTTGCAAGTATAGTTCTTAACCAACCAAAAATCTGCTTATCAATTTAGAAGGGTTGTCACAAAAATTAAAACTAAAATACTGGGAGTATGAATCACAGTTCGTCTCACAACGAGTTGCAGAAAGGTGTGCTATTTTATTAATCAGATGTTTTCCAAAAGGGGTTGAGTTTGATAGACAGAAAAGTAAATCAGAGAATTTGTGTAATTTAAATAAAAAAAAACCTTGACCGGGAGTAGATTAGTCGGAAGTCCTATCCTTGTTGGAGTTTTCCCAAGATCAAAATGATAATTGAAGGTTGCCTGCTCAGTTATCCTTTACCAGATAAAGGAAAGTTAATCAAGTTGAAAGTCAGTATCTATTCACAAGTTCTAATCCTCTCCCTTGGGAAGGACTAGTGTCAGTGATTAGAGGGTGACCCAACGCTAAACCCAATTATAATTTTACTCTTGAGCATTTCAACTCAAGGTCTTCCTTTCAACTAACTCCCAATCAAGTTATGGAACTACTCGCTCATTATGATTGCAAACTTCACGAAATAAGAAAGGAAAATAAAGAAAGACATGATAAATAATAATCAAAAGGATCAATTAAAAATAAAAATATTTCTTGTATTAATAAATTCTAAAAATAATCCAATAGTAACTCTGAATAAATTAAGGATATGAAAGAGTAAGTGACAAGTAAGGAAACAAACTAGAATGATGAAGTCTTAACGGAGGTAATAACTCTTCTCAATATCCCAGTCCAAAAAGCAATAAAATCAAATTCCTAAGAACTATGAATGTGTAGTGAGAAAACCTAGAGGAGGAGTAAAATCAGATCTAAAAACTAAAATTATGCGGAATGAATGTTGTACTCGGTCTCTGCATGTTTCCTGGCTCTAATCTGCTTTTCTGGGCCGAAAACTGGGTTAAAACAAGGCCCAAAATTGCCCCCAGCGAATTCTGCATATTCTTCAGATTGCTCATGTCAGGTGAGCGCGTTATCCACGCGTTCGCGTCATCCAGCATTTTGCCTTGCCACGCGTGCGCGTCGTCCACGCATTCGCGTCACTTGTGCAGTTTCCAATCCATGCGTTCGCATTAGGCATGCGAGTGCATCACTGCAATTTCCTCTATTTCGCGCGGTCGCGTGAGCCATGCGTCTGCGTCACTTCTCGCTGGTCATCTCCTCCATTTCTTGTGTTCCTTCCATTTTTGCAAGCCTCTTTTCCAATCTCCAAGTCATTCATGCCCTATAAAGCCTGAAACACTTAACACACAAATCACGGCATCGAATAGAATAAAGGAGAATTAAAATACATAATTAAAAGTCTCTAGGAAGCAGTTTTCAACCATGGAGTAATTTTGGGAAGGAATTGTAAATACATGCTAAATTAATGTATAAGTGGGTAAAGATTCGATAAAACCACACAATTAAACACAATATAAACCATAAAATAATGGTTTATCAATTTTGTTTGCTTGTTCTTCCAACAATTTCATTTTTGTGATGAGAATATCTGGGTAAGAGGAATTGAACATGAACAAAAAGGATATTTAAATAAAAGTGGGTCATGTGTGAAAGGTTGTGATTACATTGATGGACTCAATATGGATGAATCTTGCGGAAAGAATGATAGAATATTGAAAAACAAAAATCTAGAAAAATATTATGGTAATCCAAGGTCCAAAAACCACGAAGAATTAAGAATAAAGGGGAAGATCAAAAACAAAAATACAAGGCTCTGAGCACCAATGTCTAGGTCTAGTTAAGTGTCTATGGTGCTATTGTGTCAAGGAGAGGCTTGGGTGTGCAAATCTAAGAGGTGCTTCATCACCCGATACCTTGAACCAATTGGCTTGGGAGTATCGATTGAAAACCTATACTAAAGAGCTGCGTTGAGATAAAGCATTTAGAGTCCATGATAAACCACCATTTTATGGTATATTTTGGATTGAATTGAGTGGATTTTGTCAACTATTCTCACACTTATTTATGTAAATTGCATGTTTTTGAGATACCTTCCTAATTTGTGCTTAAGAATGAAAACATGCTTCTTAGGCCTTAAAAATACTAATTCTTAATCATCTCTTATTACCATTCAATACCGTGATATGTTTGTTGAGTGATGTCAGGTTTATAGGGCAGGAATGGCTTAGAGGATGGAAAGGAAGCATGCAAAAGTGGAAAGAACACAAGAAATTAAAGATTGGAGCAGGAAGCATGCAAAACTGAAGCGTGCGCATGACCAGGAGCATCATCTACTGACGCGTACGTGTGACTGATGCGTGCGCGTGACCTTGTGCAAAGTTCGACGACATGTACGCACGACAAGCGTCACGTCCCTCATTAAAGAGAAAACACTAGGGGCGATTTCTGAGCTGACTTTTGGCCCAGTTTCGATCCTAATTTGAGGATAAGAGGCTGGGAGTGAAGGAGGATGGAATGAATCACTCACCACACACTTTAGTTTTTAGTTTTAGTTTGAATTCTAGAGAGAGAAACTCCCACTTCTCTTTAGGTTTTAGTGTTCTCAGTTGAATTTCACTTGGATCCTTTGGTTAGATTTGTGTTAATTCCAATTTTAGATTGATTTAATTTGTAGTTTCCATTCTTCTAATTTGATTTAGTGTTCATGTTATTCCAGTTATTTTGGATCCTGAATTTGGATCTTGTTGAGATTGATTTCTATTAATGCATTGAGGTATTTCATGTTCATTGTTGTTAATTGCTTGTTATTGTTAGTTGTTTGTAGTGGATAGCTTAAATTTGAATTATCTTCTCGATTTTATAATGTATTTCATTCTTGCTCACCAAGTGTTTGAGAAAATTGGAGACTTTTAAATTGTCAAAGTCTTTTGTTGATTGATAATTGGAAGTTGCTAGTTGACTTGAATGCCACCAAAGCTAGTCTTTCATTAGGATTTGACTAGGACGTGTGGATTAGAGTCAATTGCACCCACTTGACTTTCCTTCATAGTTAGAGGTTAACTAAGTGTAGCAATAGACAATTCTTGTCACAATTGATGATGATAATGAGGATAGGAATTCCAATTCTCACTCCTAGCCAAGGTTTTTACATTGATTGATTGTTATTCATCCTTGTTAGCTTGATTTTTTAGCTTCCTTATTTCGATTGCTGGTTGTTTATTGCATTAATTTCTAGTTGTTTACTTTTCTTGCATTCAACTCCTAAAATCCTAAGAGAACTCCTAACCAATGATGTGCATCTCATTGCAACTTCTAGGGAGAACGACCCGGGATAACACTCCCGGTTGTTGATTTTATTGTTGTGACACACTTTCTAACTTTGACTTGAGGATTAATTGTTGGTTTAGGCTATGCTTACAACGAGATTCTATTAGCGACTTAACCGACATTTATCCTCGCGTCAGTCCAACAAGGCTTTGGGCATCCATGTTGGGGAAACATCAAAGATTCTCCTAGTTATGTGCTTGTAATGTTGATTGTGTCAAGGAGAGAATTGGGTGAATAAATCTTAGGGGTGTTTTTTCACCTGATACCTCTAACCAACTGGTTTGGGAGTATCAATTGAAAACTTATGCTAAACAACTTTCTTGAGACAAAACATTGATGCATGCATGTGCATCTTAACAACTTTTCCTTGGTATTTCTTATAGAAAATTGATGACTTTTTGCTTGATGATGATATGATTTTCAAAGTTATTCTATTAGTACTTTGAATAATTTGGTTTCTTATTAATTGTAGGTGAATGATATCCAAGGAGAGGCAAACTATAAGCAAAGGAACACAACTAGGAAAGCATCCTCCAAGAGGTAGAGAATTGGCATGCAACACGCCACAGAAAGGAGGGAGTACCACACATCTATATACCTAGAAACAGAGGACTTGGTGTGCCACACACCGAGATGAGAGCATGGCACACTGGGCCAAAAGTCCAGGGGGTAATTTTGTGCACAAAGTGGGTGTGCAACCCTGATCTCTTTATACTCCAACAGAGATAACTTAGGCTAAAAAGGTCCAAATGAAGCAATTCTAGCGGCATTCAAAAGCCAACTTCTAGAGCTTTTCAACGATATATA
This sequence comes from Arachis ipaensis, assembly GCF_000816755.2. Taxonomy (NCBI): domain Eukaryota; kingdom Viridiplantae; phylum Streptophyta; class Magnoliopsida; order Fabales; family Fabaceae; genus Arachis; species Arachis ipaensis. The sequence goes on from NC_029786.2 coordinate 39,289,499, forward strand.
ATACTTTATAATGGATGTTGCTTCTGAGGGTACAATTCACCATTCTTTGCCACGGGAGAAATCACCCTGAAAGAGCTGGCGTGTTGTTCGCGAGGACTGACCTCTTCTTACTACAATAAGAATAATTTGAGCTGTAGAGGTTCAAATGAGGATCTTTCAGAAACGATAGAAAGATAACATCTAGAGCTTTCTAAATAATCATTAATGGTGGACGTGCATAAAAGTCCAGGGGGTAATTTTGTGTACAAAGTAAGGCGTGGAACCTTGATCTCTTTATACTCTAATAGAGATAACTTAGGCTAAAAAGGTCCAAATGAATCGATTCTAGCGGCATTCAAAAGACAACTTCTAGAGCTTTCCAATGATATATAATACTTTATAATGGATGTTGCTTCTGAGGGTACAATTCACCGTTCTTTGCCACGGGAAAAATCACTATGAAAGAGCTGGCGTGTTGTGATGAAGAGAATTTTGATGGTATAGAATTTCACAAATAAATTCTCGTTGCATGTATAGTTTCTAAACCAACAAACAATTCTCACATCAAACAAAATATGGTTGTCACTAGTTCAACCCCAATAAAATAACCGAGAGCATTAATCCCGGGTCGTTCTCCCTAGGAATTACAATGAATTGTTTTGTTATTGGCTATGAAGGAATATTTTGGGGTTTTTGTAATAAGAGACAAGGAATGTAAATAACAAGAGAAATAAGCTAATAACTAAGAAAGCTCTTGTCAAGGAATGAGAATTAGAAGTCCTATCCTTATTTTCATCATCAATTATGACAAGAATTGTCCATCGCTCCACTTAGTTAACCTCTAACTATGAAGGAAAGTCAAGTGGATATAATCAACTTGAATCCACAAGTCCTATTCAAATCACAATGAAAGACTAGCTTTAGTGAAATTCAAGTCAACTAGCAACTTCCAATTATCAATCAACAAAAGAGTTTAATAACTCAAGAGTCTCCAATTACTCAACCAAAGCCAAGAGGAGAAAAATCTAACTCATAACTAAAGGAGACATTTTATCAAACACATAGAGGGCAATAAAAGTAAACATCATAAATTTTAAGAATTAAAGGAAGCTATAACAAATCAAAGCAAGAAATCAACAATAAAAGTTAAAGCAAACATCAAAAAACATGTAAATCATAAATTGCATTAAAAAGAAATGGAAATCAATAAAAGAGTTCATAAACTAAAATTGACAAAATAGAGGACTTAACAAGAGAAGTAGAATGAATTAACGTGCTAAAAAAATAAAAATGTAAAGGAAAACTAAATAGAAGGAGAAGGAGAAAGAGATATAGATCTAAAAAGGAGTAAACTAAGAACCCTAATCTAGAGAGAGGAGAGAGCCTCTCTGTAGAAAACTACATCTAAACAATGATGAAAACTCAACTATGACTACTTGGTTCATTCTCCCTTCAATCCTTGGGTTCAATAGCATCAAAAATGAGTTGGATTGGGCCCAAAATGCTTCAGAAATCGCTGGCCACGTTTTGCCCAAATAGTCCACGCTGATCCTGCGATGCGTACGCATGGAACGACGTGTATGCGTTGCCAAACGAAAGGCTATAACAACTTTTATATTATTTTGAAGCTCCAGATGTTAGCTTTCCAACGCAACTAAAACTGCCTAATTTGGACCTCTGTATCTCAAGTTATGATCGTTTTAGTATGAAGAGGTCAGGATTGACAACTTAGTGATTCCTTCATTTCTTCATGAGTTCTCCATTTTTGCATGCTTTTTCTTCATTTCTTCAACCCAATCTTTGCCTTCTAATCCTGAAATCACTTAAACAAACATATCAAAGCATCGAATGGGAGGAAGGCAAATTAAATTTAGCAATTTAAGGGTCTAAAAAGCATGTTTTCACTCTTAAGCACAATTTAAGGATAATTTGCAAAACTATGCTATTTTAGTGAATAAATATGGGAAAAGGTGATAAAATCTCCCAAATTAAGCACAAGATAAACCACAAAATTTGGGTTTATCATGTTGCTTGCGAGGACTGACCTGTTCTTACTCCAACGAGAATAAATTGAGATGTAGAGGTCCAAATGAGGATCTTTTAGCAATGATAGAAAGATAACATCTAGAGCTTTCTAATGATATATAATCATTCATGGTGGACGTGCATAAAAGTGGCGTGCAACGCACCAAGGAAGGGGCATGCCACACGCCCAAAAACACACTCCCTAGACCACTTGATTTTGGCATGCAACAAGCCAGGCTCGAGGCCGTGTCATTTTGACATGCCTTCCATGGTCTAATTTCACACAAAAGTGCGCGTGCAACATGCCAAGTGAGTGGGCGTGCCACACGCCCAGAATTAGCCTCCCAGGAATGATTTTTGACTTCGTGTGCAACACGCAGTGGCGTGTCACACACCCAAAAATAGAGCTCCCAGGCGTGTAACACGCCAAGATCCAGGCTTGCCACACACCCAAGGTGGTTGCTCCCAAGGTCTCAAAACAGAATGGCATGGAACACTTCTAGTCCTGGGCGTGCCACGCACCAAACCCAAACCCATAATGCGTCAAAGAAAGCTCTCCACAAGCCCATATTGAAGAACAAAGTCAAGGATTGAATCATGACATAATGGACTTGTATCACTTGAAGAATTGAAGATTAATTGTAGAAGATTTAACTAGGTTTTGTTTTAATTAAGTTTGCATTTAATGCTTAGGTTTTGTTTTAGGTTTTAGTATATAGAGATTTTGAAAAATGACCTCCGGAACTTTTTGCCATTTTGAAATTTTGTTTTTTTATTTTTGGACTAATGTTATAGCTTTTTTACTTTGCGTAATGCATTGCTGTTTTCTTAAGAAAGAGTTTTTGTTCTTCATCTAATGGATTTGAATGTGTTGGAAAATAATTCTTTTCTGACTTGAATTCTCTTAATATCTTAGAAAAGTTAATTAATTGATTAAGCGTGAAAACTTCTTCTCATGACTCTTAGGTTTTGAAAATGGATTTGATAGGTGACATTGAATCAACCAAGTTTGGTTCTTGAGAATTGTGTGATTTTTAAATCAGTTAACGTTCTTAACCTCTTGTTACGGTTGCTTAATCAAGGAATTGATAATTGATTAGGATTAAAGAAATTGAATTAGCAAGGAATTGGAGTTTGATTATTTATGTTTTTCCATAAGTACATCTTTGCATAATCAAAATGGAGAGTGAAAAGTATTTTGCCAGAAGCCTCAACATCTCTGAAACTTTAACTTATTTTTGAATCATATTACGTTCTCAATTACTTATGACTTGCTTTTGTTTTATTCCGTATTTTTCTCAATTATTTTCTTAATCCTAAGCTTTTGATTGTCTGACTAGAATAATCAATTGACTAATCCTCGTGGAAACGATAACTTATTCTTATGGTATTACTTGAGACGATTCGGTGCACTTGTCGATAGTTTGTGGTTTGTAAAATTCTCATCAAGTTTTTGGCGCTGTTACTGGGGATTAATTGTGATTAACAACCACATATTAATTGATTACATAGATTAGACTCTTTTATTTCCATTTATTTAATTTTGGTTATTTGCCTGGTAAGAACCGTAACTTAAAATATACCATTTAGATAATACAAAATAATAAATTAATCGCTTGAAATACGTTCAAAATTTAGAAGTTTTAATTTAAAAATTTAACGGTGAGATTTGAATTTAGTGAATTTTCAAAGTGGAAAAATGTAACTTTCTACGAAAAATTACGTAAAACACGTACTGGTAATTTAACCGGCAGTATCGGCTTAAGTCTGTCCAGTACTATGTGAGATAATAAAAACAATAGAAAAACTTAGAAAAATATTTAAAATTAAAAATCGAGCACTAATTCTAAAGGTTTGGCCCAAAATTGGGCCAAACGGACTAAAAAATGCTAATGGGTTGGACCGGGTCTAAGTTGGGCCCAAGTCCAACATATAAATACACTAACTTATGAGCATTCAGCTCAAAACTCACACACACACACTAAACCTAGTAGCTGGAAATTGAGAGTGGTGCAAGAATTATGAATCACACTTTTCACAACTCGTACCACTGACCAGCAAGTGCACTGGGTCGTCCAAGTAATACCTCACGTGAGTAAGGGTCGAATCCTACGGAGATTGTTGGTTTGAAGCAATCTATGGTTATCTTGTAAATCTTAGTCAGAAATTCAATTATGTTTATCAGTTGAATTGCAAATAAACAATAGAGCATGGATTAAAGGTTACTTGTTACGCAGTAATGGAGAATATGTTGGAGTTTTGGAGATGCTTTGTCTTCTGAATCTCTGCTTTCCTCTGTCTTCTTGTTCACGCACGCACGTCCTCCTATGGCAAGCTGTGTGTTGGTGGATCACCGTTGTCAATGGCTACCTTCCATCCTTCCAGTGAAAACTACGCTCACGCGCTCTGTCACAGCACGACTAATCACCGGTTGGTTCTCGATCCAGTTGGAATAGGATTTACTATCCTTTTGCGTCTGTCACTAACGCCCAGCCTTCAGGAGTTTGAAGCTCGTCACAGTCATTCAATCCTTGAATCCTACTCG